>NW_015173147.1:295339-349928 GCF_001447785.1 Gekko japonicus | reverse complement strand
GAATAGCTGAGAAAGACAAATTCTTTTCTAGGCCAGTTTAAATTCCAAACTGGAGAAGATCTCAGGGCTTTAATGACAATTCTCATAACTGAAAAAAACCAACAACACCACAACTTTCTAAGCTGGGTTCATATTCTGAGTTAAGGAATGATGACCTTTGGCAGCAGTGCTACTTACTGAAGATGAGCCCTTCTTCTTCTTCTTTTTTTTAAGATGAGCCCTTCTTCTATGGATGTGCCTGGCATTTTCAGCATCAACTGAAGTCACATCTGGCTTGGGATCAGCATGCCACCATCATCACCAACATTTATTACAATCATGAGATCAGTCAACAAAAATTTAACAGCACGGTTTACATACAAATGGAATCAACATACTATACTGATGATGCCTGCTCCCGTATAAGCCTACCCAATCACTGCAGTCATCTTCAGTGGTCCTTCTTTGGGTGCCCTTGTCATCTGAGGCCAGATGGATTGGCAACCCGAGAATGGGCCTTCTTGGTTGTGGCACCAAAATTACAGAATTCCCTATCCAGGGAGATTGCCCCCCTCTATCACTGTTTTTCACCAGCGGATGAAGACTGATCTGTTTCATTTGGCATCCCCTCATTAACCCGCCTTCCTGTTTATGTGTTTTAATTGTCTCTGTATTAATTGCTTACGTGTTTTAATTGGTTTTATTATGTGTATTTTTTAAACCTGTTTTAATACTTTTGATTGTTGGCTGCCTTGGTGGGAGAAGGTGGCATAGAAATGTTCTTAGGCTGCGGTCACACGGAGCATTAGCCATGCTAGAGTGATGGAAGACAGGCGGAGTTTCCGGGCGCGATCTCACCAGCACATCTGGGAAGTGTAGCACTTCCGTGGCTCAACTGAGGCTTCCCGCCGAAAACACGCAGCAAAAAACTAGTACCTCGGAGGTACTAGTTTCCGGTAACTGCGGGGCAAGGGCAGGCGTCTGATCGTGTTTCTGGAGGCATCTGGCGCCTGCCCATGTCCCCTTGCGAAAAAGTTTTTTTCCCCTCACATCTCCGTGGATGCGCACAAGCACCCAACAGAGCATGCGCAATCGTGGTGTACACGAAAAAAATCCAGTTTGCCGCACCACGCGCTTCTTTTTTGCGCGCGGAATTGTCTTGCGATCAGCACCTCTCCCTTCCCACGGAACCTCCACAGTACCTCAACGGGAGGTCTGATCTCTTTACCACGCGTTAGTTTGCCCAGGGGCAAACTGCCACGCTTCCCCCCCGCAGTTTCCTGCCCGTGTGACCTAAATAAAATAAAGTCACAAATATAAACAGAAACCATCAAAACAGACCATAACCACATAGATAAGTACCAAATAGCAGGAAAAAAAATTGCCATAAATATTATTTTGCCAAATACTTGATGGCAAAGCATGATCTTTACATCTCTTCTAACCTTTTTTAAAAAATGTGGCTGGATTTCCCCCCCCCCCCCAGTTTATAAGTCACCTTGTCTGGATGGATTTTTAGTATTGTCTGTCTGTCAGCCAGTCTCTAAGGTCATAGACAAAGGTCTTTCCCCATACCAGCATCCTAACATTTTAAAAATGGAGATGTCAGGGACTGAACCTGCAGACCTCTGAATACAAAACAGAATTCTACCACTGAACCATCATACACACACACACACACACTCACACACACAACCCTAAATAAATCTGGGAATCCAAAAGGGGTGGAAGAAAAAATTACTATTCTACTCAGCCAAACCTTACACAAATTTCCATTCTGCACAAAGCCAACTGGGACTATTTCAGTGAATCTTCCAGTTAGCGAAGTCCAAATATGACGTTTATTTTCCAGTGTCCTAATAATTGACCTATTGCTCTTCCTGAATGCCAAAATAGTGAATAAAATTGTTTAAATACTTAAAATGTCAAGGTCATATACTAGAAATGGATATTGCTGGTTAAATATGATTTTTTTAAAAAATGAAAAGTAATTCAACTTCTGATACAATTCTGGAGGATGTATTAGGCTTTTTTTATTGTTAGGCCTATGGTAGGATTATACTGTAAGGAAAAGAGATTATATTTGTCAAAAGTGACAAATGTTTCCCCCCCCCACCTCCAAGAAATTCACATACTCTGGGAACTACAGAAGGTTTGGCTTCATTTTCCTGTCATTGGAGAAAATGCTTGTCAAATAAGTTTTCCCAGAATTTTTTCTCCTGAGCTTTTGAGGAATAGGAGACTCTAAATTTAACTGTTGCTGGAATGACATTTTGCATAGAAAAGGACAACATGCTGACAGTTTGGGAGGTATTATGATAGAGTTCCAGTGTTCTGGGGACTAGCCCTACTCAAATGAATGACAATTAATTTGTATCTCACATTCCAAATAAAGGGCTGGATCCTAACACATTTTAGATGATGCAAGAGGAAAGAAGAGCCCCTTCTGATCCCTCCAAAAAGCTATGCTGAGGATCTGGGGGGCAATGATGCACTGAAGAGGGGGATTGGACGAGTTTGCCCTTGGGCAAATGGTGACTGTAACCATGTGTTTCCAAGCTATTATGGTCACAGTGTTTTCAGACTGGAAAACAAAAACAAAACACTGTGATGGACCAAGATTCTGAAAGTTCTTTAAAATGTTCCCCAGGAAAGGGTACTGCCTAAGTGTGTGGATGTACTTTGTTTTTACCCTAAACTGTTAATATGGTGAGATACCCAGGCAAAACAAACTTCACACAGGGCCATGGCTAATATGTGTTAGGTCCTTGGCTTTCCAGGTAGATTGGGGAGTACTAGCCATACTACTAGAAAGTTTATGGAGTTTGGAAAATCCATTCATTAGTTTTTCATTCCCCCCCCCCCCGACCAGATTTCTGCTTGGAAATGGCTGTCAAGAGGGGCAACTGTTAGGCATATACCAAATAGGGTCTGGGGATAAAAAGTGAGCTATCCCTATAAACTCATCAGAAGTTATGACAAATTCAACACCTGCTTTTGTATCAGAAGCCTCCTAAAAAAGGACATGAGAGACAAGCATGCAGTTAAGGAGTGCATTTTATTATTAATGACTGATTTGCAATGCAAAACAGGCCTAAGGTGATGGGAATGGCTGTGGACCAGCAGCATTGGGGCAAACCTGCCCTTGTTCCAAACAAAGCCAATGTTCCCTCTGGTCTCATTTATCCTCATCTGCACGTAAAACAGTCCAGAGTCTTGTTAAGCCTTATCTCCATCCCTTGACATGCTGCTCCAGCAATGAAGGGCTTGGTTGATGCTGCTCAGCCACCAAGAGCTTTCCCACCCCAGGCCATCCAGCTATTCAGTCCAGTGATGGCTTGGGAGCAACCCTTGGATGCTGTGGGATGGTTGTCAATTGTAGCAATCCTACCAGTGAACCCTAGTGATGGCATAACAAGTTCAAAGACCAGGACTAATTTTAATTAAACCCCTCAAACAATGTGGCTAGGAAGGAAGGAAGGAAGGAAGGAAGGAAGGAAGGAAGGAAGGAAGGAAGGAAGGAAGGAAGGAAGGAAGGAAGGAAGTCTCCTTTGACAGGGTTGCCAGGCTCATCCTGTCAACCCTATTCCTTGCTTGTCTGAAGGAAACCCCCCAAATTCCCCCCTTGGTCAGCAGTTAGTCCCCATATTGTTGTTTTTTTTTTAAGGCTGGACCAGTTTGCAGCAAAAGTCCATCCTGGGGATGGGAAGCAAGCTTAAACAGTTGCTTCTTCCATTGACTGGACCGTGTAAAGAAAAATGGTCCAGCCCCACACCAACACATTTCTTGTGTCTTTTAGACCCTATGAAATCATCACAGACTTGACGTAGATTGCGGACTTGCAATGATGGCAGGTTACCAACTCAACATGCCACATGCAGAGAGTCACGCTTATAAATGAGCAGAGATGTCATGTGAAAACAAAATTCTCCCTGCGATGGCTGTATCACCTAGACCAAGACTTAATCAACTATTATTTCTGAAATGCATTAGTATCCCGATAGCGAAAGTACTACACTCATCCAATTAACTCTGATTACTTCCAATAACAGTTTCTTTGGAGGGACATTTCACATTCTTTCTGTTTAAAAATTCTTCACATTCTTCTATTTAAAAATAAGATATTTTTTAAGGTAAGAAAGGCCCATTGTCAATTAAGAAATGGACTGAATATCCCACAAATGACCTTTTCTAGCACCACTTCATCCAGCGTTTTGACACTCATTCCTTATGTCATTGGGCTGTTTGCAGAAAAGCTTAGCTTATATATCTTGAGGAGCAAAATGAAAAATGGCATCACATCAGTGTGGGATAACTTGATGCCAGGCAAACTATTTAGATGCACTCAACATCCTGTTTGTCAGAATTACACTCTGGTCGGCTGCAAGGTCTTTCAGCTACATTGAATTACTTCTATTTTGGCAAAATATGAAGTGGAAAAAAAATGTAATGAGCTTAAAAAAAAGAGTTCCACCTGCTAAAATATAATCAAGCTTGCTCATGACCTAGGGGGAAAACAGGCTTATGAATTCATAGATTAAAGATATAAAATTGGTCGATGCTCCCTTTTTCATGGACAAAGTCTAATTTAGCTGTTAAGAATTCCACCTGAATGGAGTTATGAAAGTTGTTTTTTCCCCTCCACATGCATAACTAACTTTTTAACATACAAGGCAATCTTCAGGGGACATCAATTTCGTTTCCAATCATGAATTCATTATTGCTTATGCAAATAAAATGTACGTTTCTGAATATTTCTTATATAATTCAAGAATGCTGAAGGCTTCCAAATAGAAGCGTAACAAGGATTCCATACTTGGGTGGGGGGAATTAGAAATAACTCTGACAAATTTCATGCTGAAGCTATTCTTCCAACCCTTATCCATTTAGTGAGTCTTAGAACATACAGAACAGCCGGGTTTGAGTCCAGGAGCACGTCAGAGACCAACAGAACTTTCAGAGGATAAGCTTTCACAAGTCAAAGCTCCCTGCATCACTCACAAGAAGGAATGGAGATCTGTATTTCTGTCCCAAACAGAAGGTGGGAGGGATGTTGTAAAGAATACTTGTAAAAGATGCAAATATACAATTGGCTTTGTTCAAGCAGAGGGGAACTACTTGGGGGCAGAAAATCAGCTTTTGTAGTGAGATAAGAATCCTATGTTCCTGTTCAGCCCTGGGGAGGGGTCATTGTTTTGAACTTGTGGATGGACTCAGGTTCTGCAGTCTCACATTGGAAGAAGAAGAGGAGGAGGAGGAGGAGATTGGATTTATACCCCGACCACTTGGAGTCTCAGAGTGGCTTACAATCTTCTTTCCCTTCCCCTCCCCACAACAGACACCCTGTGAGGTGGGTGGGGCTGAGAGAGCTCTTTCGAGAACTGCTCTTTCGAGAACAGCTCTGACAGAACTATGGCTTGCCCAAGGTCATCCAGCAGCTGCAAGTGGAGGAGTGGGGAATCAAACCTGGTTCTCCCAGATTAGAGTCTGCACACTTAACCACTACACCAAACTGGCTCCTATTGAAGTTTCTTTGTTTGAAGAATGCCACTCTTAGGTCAGCAACAGAATGACCTGAAAGATTAAGATATTCTCCCACTGGTTTTTGAGTATTGCAGTTTTTAATGTCAGATTTATGTTCATTTATTCTATTGTGTGGGGACTGACATGTTTGTCTATTGTAGGGAGTGGAAGGACATTGCTGACATTTGATAGCATATATAAAGTTGGAAGATGAACCATTGTATGAATGTAAGATGGTATGGCTCCAGTTATTGTGTTGTCAGAGTGATCATGGGGACACAGTCAGCATCTTGGTTGGTCCCAGAGTCTGTGTCTGTGTTAGGAAGGGTATTGCTGTTGGTCAAAAGTTGTTCAAGGTTAGGAACTGTCTGTGGGTAAGAAAAGGTTTGCCTCCCAATGCCTGTGAGAGCGAAGTCTCATTGTCCACCATAGGTTATAGGTTGTTAATGATGAATTTAACCTGTTTGAGCTGGTGTTTCACTTGGGCCTATCTTGTAGCTAGGGTGTCCCCCCAGCCACCAGTGGGGGATGAGAGGGTAGGGTTGCCAGATCCAGGTTGTGAAATTCCAGGAGATTTGGGGGTAGAGCCTGGGAAGGAGATGGACAATGCCATAAAGTACATCCTCCAAAGCATCCATTTTCTCCAGGGAAACTGATCTCTGTAGTCTGGAGAGGAGCTATAATCCCCAGGTCCCACCTGGAGGCTGGCACCCTGCTGGTAGCAGGTTATCTCTTGGTATCATTTTGGCTTTGTTGATTTGATATTGTAATTCCAAGAATATCCATTGTAGATTCTGCAGGTGAGAATCTCTGGCTGAGGGATCAGAACAGATGCTGTTGTAGTGTAGTTTGGTTGTAGACAACAGATCATTTTGTGTGTTTAGGATGGTGACTGGAGACATGTAGATATGTTTGGTGATCAGCAGGTTTCCAATATAATATGCTTCCATCATATATTTATACAGTGGTGTCTACAAAGTATATTTCACCTCTTAGTGAACATACCTTGTCCAAATTTCCTCGTTCATACATGAGATGAGATCTCTATTGGATCACCTTGACAGTTGACCCAAATGAAGAATGCCACCCCCTTTGTGAGTCACCTGGTACCTTTTATTAAAATTTGGGGACATATGTATTTTTTTCTGTCCCCTATTAATGTATCTTCACTATTGTAACTGTAGAGTTAGTTGAATCAATAGTTTTTGTTTACATTTTTTCATCTTGTTATTGTAGCTAGATTTTGCCATTTTATTATTTCTGTTATTATGTTCTATTGATTGTTTCAGCTTTTTCTTTAACTGTATATTAGAAACTACCCTGAAAACTACATCTATGAATTTATGTGAAAGACATTTCTAAATGAACAAATAAACATCAATTTGGACCACTGTGTAGTATAGTAAAAACCACAGGGCAACTTGCTAAATGAAAGAAGTAAAATAGGGAAATTACCAGAAGAATGCAGTAGCTTGCAAATGATGCCTTAGAAAGAAAAAGGAGGAAAGTCTTCATTCAAAAGTTAAGGATGAGCGGATTTCTGTTCTTCTTTTGTTATCAGGTGAACTAGGAGAATTTATGAGGTGTAAAAATAATTCAAAATCAGTTTTCAATTTGGAGTTCATGCAGTCTGCCACGGATTTTAATTCATTTCCTTCTCCCACATTACTAACACATGCATATGCATTGAAAAAAAAGCCATCTTGGATGTGATTTTATGTTTGGCTGCATCAAAATATGTATAGGCATTCCTGTACTTTTGTTAAAATAGTGCACACAAAGAACATCACAGTGAAATTGCTTTATTTTTGTGTGTTTGCTGACAGTGTTTTAATGGATTTTTAAATGATTTTAAAATGGTTGCATTTTAATTGTCTTGTTCTTCATTATCTTAGTTAGAAGTCACCTTGAGTAGGTTTCTGGAGAGGCAGCATAAACTTTTTTCTAAATAAATAAGTAATATAGAGTAGAGGTGTGGTTGCCAGCAGGGGATGGAGGGGACTTAACAGGAGAGAGAGGACAGCCCGGGTGACATGGCAAAGTCATTTCTGGTGTGCACAGGAAATGATGTCATCATGCTACAATGTTGTGATTCTCTGTTATTTGGGCAAAAACTCTATGGTAAACATGGCTTCTACCATAGCATTTTTGCCCAAATACCAAAGCATCGTCCAGCCTTTGCCAGTGTGATGATGTCCCTTACTGTGCACTCTGGAAGTTATGCCACAATCTTGCTTGGGCCTTCCTCTCTTTCCTGCTAAGCCCCTCGCTGGCCAGCTGATCGGCAGGGTGGGGACTGGTGGCGGGGGCACCATGCTGGGGACCCCTGTTGTAGTTCCTTCCAATGTTTTAAAAACAACTTAAAAAAATAATGGTCATAGTTATACTTTCACACATGCTGAATAATGTACTTCCAACCCACTTTCAATGTGCTTTAGCAATCATTTACAAGTGGATTTTTGTTTCACACAGTAAAATCCAGTTTCAAAGGGCACTGAAAGTGGATTGAGAGTGCATTATTCAGCATGTGAGAAAGTGCCAAAATCACTATCAGAGTCCCATCAGCTATTCATTATCAGCCCTCCACTTGGCCCTGTACTCCCTTTCCTATTTAACATTATCATACAATCCAGCCCTGTCCCTCCCCCCACCAAAGACTTACCTTATAGGCACTAAGGGAGCTGGAAGGTATGGGATGGTTTTTTCCAAAGTGTTTGCAAGGATGTCTAATTTTCATAGGATCCCAATAGTTGATGGTACCAGGGCTCCTCCCCCCTTCTACAATAATATTGTACAGCACCAGATCAGTGAAGCACAAAACTGCACACCTCTTTGAGATGTTGTTGGAAGAGGAAACTGATTTGGCTTGCTTAACAGAACTGTGGATGGAAGAAAATAATGTGATGTGTTTATCCCAATTAACATCCTCCAGTTATGCTGTCCTCCACCAACCCTGTACAACTGGCTGAGGAAAAGGCGTGACTATTATCCTCCATGAGTCCTTCCACTTCTGTACACTTCCAGGGCAAACTATCACTGGTATTGACTATGTTTTCCTCACACTAGAGGCTGAAGACAGAATAGGCATTCTTCTTATATACCAGCCACCTAGTTCCCCAGTGGGCACCCTTTATGAGTTAGCAGAGGTATTGTCGGATGTGGTGCTGGAATCTCTTAGACTGATCATTCTGGGGGACTTCAGTATACATGCTGAGTTTACCTCACCAACACTGGCCTAAGATTTTATAGTCTCTTTGACTGCTTTGGGCCTCTATCAAATTATGATGGGCCCAACACATGAAAGAGGTCACACAGGTGATATAATTTTTTTTGCACTGAGGAACTGAGGGAAGTTAGAGATTTGAGCTGAAGCCTGGTCTGACCACTACCTACTTAAGGCCAAGGTGAATGTAGCTCCAACACTCCTCATAAGAGGAGGCATGGTTAAAATTACGGATGGGCATGAACTGGGAAATCTGGTTCTGTTTATGGTTCATGGTGTGCTCAGTTCATGAACTCGGTCACCAACTTTTTGAAACTAGATGAACTGGTTCAATTAATGAAGTTGGTGATGGGATAGAACACCCTCCGGTGTGCTACAGAAACCAAACTCACGGGAGCTCTTCAGCTGATTCTTCTCTACCTGTCTTCCAAGTTTTGTGAGGACTAGATTTATGAACAACAACACCCCCCATGTACCCCCAGGTAAAGGCTTTCTGGGGAAATTACAGGTGCAGGTTTAGGAGGCTCCAAAGTGTGTAGAATTGATATTGTGCAATTTAGAGATGCTGAACTCACAGCAGATCTTGGGCTGACTTTTGTCTACCTGTCCTCCAAATTTGGTGAGGATTGGATCTACAGGATCTAGGTTACAGCCACCAAAGCAGGTGCCCATCTCCTCCATAGTTTCTAATGGAGGGGGGGGGGACCAGCAAAAAAGCAAGGGCAATAGAAGTCCAGCGGAACAGAAGCAAAGTCCTTGAGAATCTCTGCAGTAGAAACTGAAGGTGGGGGGAATTTTTGCAAGCCCAGAAGAAGCAGTGCCACTGTGGCACTGCAAACCCAACAGGACTAAGGTCAAGCCAGGAAAGTACTTTTGGGGGAAATGTCAGGCACATGTTCAAAAGTGTAAAGAATGGTCTCCTTGCAAGCTACATATACCAAACACACAGGGAACCTCACCCTGCTGCCTGCTCCTTTACAATCTCTCCAAATTGGGGGCAGATTACATTTCTGGGAAAGACAGCTGGAAAAGACAGCTGCAGTTACAGGAGTCTGTAGAAGAGCTCAGGAACAAGCGGGTGACATCAGACTCACATGGGAACTTCACTTGAGCAGATCCCCCCACAGCCAGACACTGGAAGCAAGGCAAGCATCCCACCTATACTCACAGCTCTCCCCTAAATATCCAAAGGTAGGTTCTGAAGGACAGAAAGGCAGACACCCCCAGAGTTTTGACAAGGGCTCCCCAAAGTTACCCCACAGCAACAGCTTGGCCGACACCTACCAGACAAGTAAGGGAAGCATGCCCAGTGCCCCCCAAGGGCTGGCACAGCCTGTTGCAAATCCCTCTGCAGAGGAAACGAAACAGCTGTTAGGCTGGCTGGGCCACACACAATTCTCCAAAGGGAGATTTGAAAGGACAGAAAGGCAGACATGACAAGAGACCTCCTACAGGGCCCCCCAAAAGTAACCCCATGACAGCTTGTTAGGCACCCTAGCCTTACCAGACAAGCAAGGGAAGCATGCCCACAACTCTCACAGCCCTCCAAAGGGCAGAAACAACCTGTGACAAATTCTTCTATTGTGCAGAGGAAAAGAAACACCTGTCGGGTTGACTGGGCGACCCGCAAGGGCAGAAACAACCTGTGACAAATTCTTATACTGTGCAGAGGAAAAGAAACACCTGTCGGGCTGACTGGGTGACCCGCAATTCTTCAAAGGCAGACATGACAAGACTTCCAACTGGGGCTCCCCAAAGTTATCCCACAACAGCTTGGCAGGCACCCCAGCCACACCAGACCAGTGAAAATCAGAGTTTTCCATCTAAAGTGATTAGTGATGCCTTGCATAATAAAGACTGTACAGTTTCTTGCCCAACCAAGTGTTTATGGATTTAAGTGTTGGCATATATTCATACACTGAAATAATGCACAGGGACTATTTCAAGTAGGTCCCTAAGTAATAGTTGTGTCTCTAGGGTTGCTTCCATGTTGGATGTTAGGACTGGCTCCTCTACAAGCTCTCAAAGATGGGGATGGATTATATTTCTGGGGTCCCAGTTATGGACCCCCAAAAAGGTCTCCCACATTAATAACCTCCCACCCCACCAGAGTCAGAACACCTCTGTGAGCCATGAGGGTGAAAGTGGGTGAGAAGGGTGCTCATTGTGGGGGGAAGAAGTCCACCAACTGCTGCATACCACAGGCCCCTGCCCCTGGGTAACAAGCCCATCCTGCCAGGCCACTGGAGCCCAGCCCTAACAGGGCATCACTAGGGGTCTCATAGCCTCCTTCCCCTGATCTGTTCCTGGTCCTAGGGCTCTCCACAGAGGCAAAAGAGTGGTTAGCAGCACTGGAGAGGAGGACTCTGACAGCAGTGATTCAGACAGTGGGGGTGGGGAAGCATCATCCCCTTCCACATCCCACATCCCTGTTGCTGCTCCCACCTCGAGTATAACCCTCCACGATCCCTTCCATCCCAGTGCCAGAAAGCAGCTGTGCCTCCCACTTTATCCAATCCTGGGGCCACAGTTTGGAAACATTTTCACACCCTCCCTAGTGACCCCTGTGTGGTAGAGTGCCAGGTGTTTCACACCCATGTCTAGAGGGTCACAACCCTATCCCACCACTTCTCCTCCTCCATCCTCTGTAGGCACCTGCAAAGGGTGCACCCAACTATGTTGCTGCTGGAGTAAAGAGTGGTGGTTGGCAGGAGAGAGAAGAGGCCCACTTTCATTTTAACCTCTCATTTTAACCACCCAAAGTGTGCTTGTGAATGGTTCCTCATCTTCTTGGAGAGGAGTGACAAGTGGAGTGCTTCAGTGGTCCTTCCTGGAACCTGTTTTGTTCAACATCTTCATCAATGATTTGGATGAAGAGATAGAGGGAATGCTTATTAAATTTGCAGATGATACTAAATTGGGAAGGGTAGCAAATATGATAGAAGACAGAGTCAGAATACAGGATGATCTTGACAGGCTGGAAAACTTGGCTAAAAAGTTTTAATGAATGTCAATGGGGATAAATGTAAAGTTCTGCATTTAGGTAGGAAACATCAAATGCATAATTATAGGTTGGGGGAGACTTGTCTTGCCAGTAGTATGTGCAAAAAGGATCTAGGGGTCTTAGTAGACCATAAGTCATCAGTGAGATGCAGTTGCTAAAAAGGCAAATGTGATGTTGGGCTGTATCAACAGAAGAATAATGTCCTGATCATGCGAAGTGATGATACCACTTTAGTCTGCTCTGGTTAGACCTCACCTAGAGTATTGTGTTCAGTTTTGGGTAACACAATTTTAGAAGGGTATAGACAAGCTGGAATGTGTCCAGAGGAAGGCAACGAAGATGGTGAGGGGTCTGGAGACCAAGTCCTATGTGGAAAGGTTGAAGGAGCTGGGTATGTTTAGCCTGGAGAGAACTGAGAGGTGATATGATAACCATCTTCAAGTACTTGAAGGGCTGTCATCTAGAGGATGGTGTGGAGTTGTTTTCTGTTGCCCCAGAAGGTTGGACCGGAACCAACCGGTTGAAATTAAATCAAAAGAGTTTTTGGCTAAACATTAGGAAGAACTTCGTGACAGTTAGAGTGGTTCCTCAGTGGAACAGGCTTCCTCGGGAAGTGGTGGGCTCTCCTTTGGAGGTTTTCAAACCTAGATGGCCATTTGACAGCAATGTGGATTCTGTAAACTTAGGCAGATCATGAGAGGGAGGGCAGGAAAGGTTGCCTCAGTGCTTAGTTCTTGTGGTCCTTTTTTACATGCCCAGGGAAATGCTGATTACCACTTTGGGGTCAGGAAGCAATCCTGGAGGGGTTTTTTTTGTAATCTTCTGGGTGTGGAACATCGGACATTGTGGGTGTAAAGGAGAAGGTATCTGTGAATTTCCTGTATTGTGCAGGGGTTGGATTAGATGACCCTGGAGATCCCTTCCAGCTCTATGATTCTATGATTCCCTCTAAGCAGGGAGAAGCAGAAGGGGAGCAGGAGGCCTTCCAAGAAAGGCTCCCTGCATTTGGTATTCCGTGGGTGGGGCAACAAAGTGGTCCACCCTCCAAGAGGTCAAAAGGGCTTCATGAAGGACCCAGAAAGCAGTCACTTGCCTCATCATTAGTGAGATGGTTGCTGTGAAAGGCCAACCCCTCTCCCTCATGGAGGACGTAGCCTTTCACTGGCTGCAGTGGCAATGGTGAAGGTTACAATGGTCCTCTCATGGAGGCTCATGAAACTTTCTGGATTCCAGAATGTTCCAGGGTATTTTAGGAACCCAACCATATGTTTAGCTGAGTTTCCAGTCAGAGTACGGAATGTGAAGTTCCTTGAAGCTATCAACAAAGTTACCCCTCTGTGAAAACTCCTGCCCCGAGGCATAAACTGCCCCCTCGTTTACCACATATCTGGGTGAATTGAAGAGGGCCAGATGTCTAGAACAATGCTGGTGCACCAAACTCATACTGCATGATAGATTATGTTATAGAGCTCATTGGAAGGCCTATTAAGCAGCAGTGATGGTGGCAAAAAATATTATTACTCTGCTACTACAGCATCAACTAGTTCACAACCATCCTATTTGTTCATGGTAACTCAGCAACTGCTGACACCAGCATCGGAGCCTTTATTGTCTTAGGAAGAGACAATTAGCAGTGATACATTTCCCAAATATTTTTGCTGATAAAATATTAAGAATACACTCTGATCTAGATGTCCATTGTAACACAGGCACACCAGAAGACAGGACTAATACACCGCCTGGTCTATTCATGGATCATTTTGTTCCAGGTTCTGTGATGGATGTGGAAAGGATCCTGGGATCAGTGAAGGCCACTATATGTGCTCTGGATCCCTCCCCATCCTGGCTGTTAAAATCATGTAAGGACCACATCAACAAACCTTTATTATTTATTATAAATCATCACTAACTCAGTCCACCTTCCATCAGCCACTCAAAGAGGTGGTTATCCATCTGTTATCCATTTAAAAAATCATCACTACAGGAAACAAAATGGCCACATTGCCTAGTCTCTGACATGCCCTTTCTGGGCAAAGTGATTGAGAGAACAGTAGCAATCCAACTCCAGGTCTTCTTGGATAAGTCATCTGCTCTAGAGCCTTTTCAATCTGGCTTCAGGCTGGGCTATGGGACAGAAATGGCTTTGCTAGCTTTAGCTAATGACCTCCATCTGAATGTACACAAAGGCCATGCCTCTTTGTTGCTCTTATTGGGCTTATCTGCAGTCTTTAATACAGTAGACTATGCCATCTTTTTTGAGGTGCCTAGAGGCAGAAGTAGGCATCAGGGGATGTGTGTCACACTGGTTCCAATCATTCCTCACAGATCCGACTCAAAGGGTTGCTATTGGAAACCACTTATCATCCTGTGGAGTTCCACAGGGTGCTATTCCCATGTTTTCCAAGCCCATGTTTTTCAAGATCTACCCTTATCCAAATCTCCTGGTGATGCAATAGAGGTCCTGGCAGCTGTAGTAAATTGGCTAAGATCACTGCCTGGCAGCTATAGTAAATTGGCTAAGAGCAAACAAATAGAAACTAAATCCTGAAAAAACAGAGGTAATGCTGGTCAGGAGGGTGGAGATCTTGAAGGACTTGATGCTTCCCACTTTAGATGGAGTTCAGCTAACCCTTGCTGTCTCCGTTAAGAATCTTGGAGGTTATCCTGGAACAATGTTATTATTGGAGAACAAGTTAATGCAGCTGCAAAGAAGGTTTTCTTCCAAATCATCCTAGCCTGAAAGATGGCCCCTTACCTTGATACCTCTGATCTGGCCACCTGGATCCATGCCACAATAACATCAAGATCAGACTACTGCCATTAACGGTACATTGGTCCAGTTGGTGCAGAATGCTGTGGCTTGGCTATTACCAGCAGCTAGATAGAGCATGCATATTACTGCCATTCTAAAGTCACTCCACTAGCTGCCCTTCAGTTGCTGGGCACACTTTAAGGGATTGGCTATCATATATAAAGCCCTTCATAGACTTGTACCCTCCTATCTACAAGACTACCTCTCCCCCTATACAAGGTCTCCTGGAGGTGCCAACCTGCAAGTGGACAAGATCAACAATGGGCCACACATGTGGCTCCTCCATTGTGGACCCCAATTTATGGGATGATCTGCCTGAGCAAGTCAGGAAGGCTCCCACTCTCCTGGCCTTCCACAAAA
Organism: Gekko japonicus; assembly: GCF_001447785.1. Taxonomy (NCBI): domain Eukaryota; kingdom Metazoa; phylum Chordata; class Lepidosauria; order Squamata; family Gekkonidae; genus Gekko; species Gekko japonicus. The sequence continues at coordinate 335,027 of NW_015173147.1, read as the reverse complement.
CTGGATTATTCAAGAGGGCTGTTCTACATGGGCAATAGAGTTGCCCTGTACTAAATGTTTCAAAAAGATTACTTGGATAAATTATTCAGGACTGTGGTCTATTCCAATGTGCATCACTTGCCAAAATTAGGATCCCTCTATGTGATCTTTGCATCATTTATTGTGTGACATTAATATTTATGCTTTGCTTCAGTGCTGTTATTAGACTTCTGATTGGTTCTACAACCCTAATCTTGCCTTGTTTATTGAACGCCCCATCCTGTTGAGTGCCACATCCAAGTGAGAAAGACGGACTATAAACAATATAAATATATTTTTAAAAGATATAATATGCCCCCTTCCCTATCTCCCTGTATATATATATATATTCTTCCCCAAGTGTCTGGTTATCTGTGACACCCAGCAAATTTCCACCCCACAAGAGAGAAGGAAATTTTGGATGGAGGAGAGGATGGTGGGGACAAGGTGACCTTCGCCATGCTCCAGTGATTTCTTGTTGCTACAACCTGTCCTTTTTCATTAACCCTGGAACTGAGTGTATAAATGATACTGGAAGGGATAATTGTGGGTGCCATTTATTGTTGAAAAGTAATGGAATGAAATTCAGATGGAAGGAACCTGCATGGATTTATTTTGAAAGCCTAAAATTGCTGGAGAAAGGATGTGCGCTTGACAAAATGTTCCCGTTTTATTTGTTCTTTCTTGTGTCCAAAGAGCAGCTTCGTGCTCCCACTTTGCCCACCACGATGCAAAGTGTTGCCAGCCCTGCTGTCGTCAGATGTTGCACAAGTAGAAGGAGATGAGCAGATTTTAATTTTGTGTCGATTATTCAGATGACTGCATCTGTTGTTTATATCATTTGATCACCAGTCTGCTACAAATCAACAATAATACGGGTTGGATGTTTGCTAGTTCAAATGACAGCAGATGCCTTGATATGGGAATATTGGATAGAATGCGTCAACTGTGTCCCCCCCGCCCCAGTTCTTTCAGTGTGGTTTCATGTTGTATCCACCATTCACAGCAGTTCTCAATCAGATGAAAAACTGTGTCATTTTGAATAGGAACTGCAATCCTACTTGAATAAATTAGGGCTGACAGTGCTAATCAAATAATCGGTATGATTAGCCTGTTCAGTTATTACTGACAGATTCCAAAATATGGATCTTTGAAGAAGGGTTTTCCTTGCAGCACATTCTTGTACCAACCCTCCCCCCCAAGATATTTCATACAGTCATTGAAGAAGCCATGGGGACTTGCCCCACCCCTCTTTCTAAAATAAAGTGCTGAAAACAGAACAAGAAAAGTTTTTATATCCTACTTTTCTCTACCTTAAGTAGTCTCACAGTGGCTTACAATCACCTTTCACTTCCTTTCCTCACAACAAGCCCCTTGTGAAGTACATGGGGCTGAGAGAGTTTTGAGAGAATTGTGACTGGCCCAAGGTCACTCAGCAGGTTTTATGTGGAGGAATAGAGAATCAAACCTGGTTCTGCAGATTAGAGTCCTCCTCTCTTAACCACTACACCACACAGAACATATTGCTCCCATATTGCAGACTGAAGAGACAGAACCCTCCCCATATGGATTTTTAAAGCCAAATTTACTGATTGTCAATCTGCGTAACACATCTTCCTAATGTAGTGTAGGCCATCTCAGCTGGCCATCAGCATTTGGACAACCCACCCTGGTTCTAAACTCATTGGGTGCTGCCACCAACTTTGCTTATCCTAGCATGAACGGAAAACTGGGCTGAGAAGGGTGCCAAGTCATGTTGCCTTCTGTTATGTGCCACAGAGCAACTGCTCAGTAACAAGGCAATGCCCTCCTCAACCCACTTCCCCAATGGCATAGCCAAGGAGCCTGGGAACACCTGTCTTCATCCTTAGATGCTTTAGGATGCTCTCTAGTTATCCCAGCCTCTCATGGAGATTTCTAGCCTCAGTCTTTAGCTCCATCACTAACAGCTTGTTAATTGTTGCTTGCCTCCCTGAGAGCCAAAAACAGGGCCATGGCTCAGTGGTAGAGCATTTGCCTTGTATGCAGAAAATCCCATGTTTAATCCCTGGCATCTCCAGCTAAAAGAATCAAGTAACAGGTGATGTGAAAGACCTGCTCCATCTGAGAGTCTGGAGAGCCCCTGCCAGTCAGAGTAGGCAATACTGACCTTCCCGAACCCATTGTCTGAGTCTGTAGAGGGCAGCTCCATATATTCATGTGACCTTTGTGCCTTGCTACCTGACCTGCCAGGTACAGAATGGGGCAGAATGCCACTGACTGCAAAGACACAAAAGCAGCATGTGTATCGAGAAATGCCTACTTTTATAATGGAATATACCCCGCCTCTCATCTTGGTACATTTATTTATTTAATTTATCAACCGCCCTCCCCAGTGGGATCAGGCTCAGGGCGGTGTACAACGTAATCATGTAAACATCAAGAAAAACTGTTAAAACTAAATAAAACCATAAAAAACATGGTAGACTAGTGAACTGAAGTTGAACTAAAATCCCAACAGTACTGCTGTCTCATGGGGAAAGGGGAGGGAGGATGGGAGTGCCAAGAGAGGGCTATTGCTGTCCTCAATGGAACACCTGGCGGAACATCTCTGCTTTGCATGCCCTGCTGATCTGTAGTATGTCCCGCAGGGCGTAGATGTTGCTCGGCAGAGAGTTCCACAAGTTGGAGCCAGGGCTTTCTCTGGTCAAGGACAGCTGGATGTCTCTCAGGCCGGGGACCACCAATACGTTCTGATCTCCTGAGTGTAATGCTCTTCTGGGGATATGCCAGGAGAGGCAGTCCCAAAGGTACATAGGTCGCTGACCATTACGGGCCTTAAAGGTCAACATGGAAGCCAATGTACCTCACGTAGCACATGATGGATATGCACTGTGCATGACATCCCCATAAAGACTCGTGATGCTGCATTTTGCACCAGTTGGAGTTCGTGGGTCAGCTTCAAGGGTAGGCCCACATAGAGTGAATTACAGTAATCAAATCTGGAGGTGACCATTGCATGGATTACAGTGGCTAGGTCAGGGCGAGACAGGTGAGGGGCCAGTTGCCTAGCCTGGCACAGATGAAAAAATGCCACTCTGGCCACATTTGTGATCTGGGCCTCCATTGTTAAGGAGGCATCCAAGATCACACCCAGACTCCTGACGGTGAGCTCCAGTCTCACGGGCACACCATCAAGAGCTGGGAGTTGGAAACCCAAACCAGAATGTCCCTGACCCAGCCATAGAATCTCCATCTTAGAAGGATTCGTTCCATACCAGTCTGGAGCCTGCCTGAGCAGTAGCTGATAGCAAATGACCTAGTGTGATGATAAATGCTTTCCTCTGCATCAATGCAAAAGCAGCACATAAACACAGCTGACTGGGGGGAATGTGGGCACTGCAAGCTGGGGAACTGTGTTTCTAGAGCATGCTGTTTGTGAGTTTCAGCATCACTGGTGGCAACTGTGTTCATTATTATTTACAGGTCTCTGATTTTCAGCATGTGTTCTTGTTCCTCTGGTCTTGCCTGCAGCTCTGTTTAATGACTGCTGGAGACCATTGTAAAGCTCTTTTCTGCTTCCTTTTTTTTGTTAATTAAAAATGCTGTGAGGATAAGACTTGTTTCAGGAGCCCTTTCCAACTGTCTTTTATGTTGAGTTTCAGCTGTCCCGGCCTCCTGTTTCTTCCGCTTTCTACTTTTTAATCCTGACACTGCCCCAATATTTATTACAGGACATAACAACACCAGCTATGCAATCTTGGGTTTATCCATTTGCTTCTCCTCCAATGTGATATTTCCTATCCTATGAAAACAATTGTCTCCTGTTCTTTTCACAGGACAATCAGCAGTCCCCAAACAATAGAATAAATGGCATTCAAATAGGGTTGCCAGCTTCTTGGAGGGGCCTGGTGCGCCCTCAGAATTACAACTGCTCTCCAGATTATGGAGATCAATTCCCCTGGAAGAACAATATAGTACATGAGAAAGGGAAGTGGCTAAAGATCATGGATCCTCTAGGACTTCCATTGCTATTATGGTATAGGAGAGACTGATTGGTAGCTGCCAGTAAAGACACTAGAAGCTAGAATGAATTTGGGGACTGAATGGTGAGTAAGTGGAAATGCTGTTGGCTGGAGTCCTCCTATAGGTTTTCAGATTCTATTTTTCTTCTTGAGGACAAAGATGATGAGAGTTTTAAACTGAAGACAATATTAGAGGGTTTTTTTTAAAAAAAAACCCATGCAATATGAGGTAGGAGATTTAATATAACAATTTGAATTTGGGTGGGAGGAGGTGACTTTGCAGAAGGGGAGGAGTTGGAGGAGCTGACTTCTGACCTTGATGATACAGCACATCCCCACTGAACTCTTTTCCTTCCCCAAACTCTGCCCTCCCTAGATACTACCCACAAATCCCCAGGAATTTCCCAAGTTGGAATGGCAATATGTTAAAATGGTAATATTAAGAAACCAGTGTTGTGGTTTACTTACAAGGAAACGATTTACATCAAGGAAGGGTTGTAGGGATGGGGAAGTGTTAAATGAGTCACAAATCAGCCCTAAGGTTGCTAGTGCTAACTACTGAGTCACAAAGTAGTGCTAATAACGTTTAAGTTTCAGCCCACCCTAGAAACTACGACGTTGCCCTTTCCCTATGTGGTAAGGAAGAGTCCAGCTTTGAGTTTGTTCAGCTGCAGGTCATAGATGGAGGCTAGAGCTCTGCTGAAAAAAATAGGGTCGCCAGCTCCAGGTTGGGAAATACCTGAAGATTCTGGGGGTGGAGCCTAAAAAGGGCAGGGTTTGGGAAGGGGGGGACTTCGGTGGGCGCAATGCCATAAAGTCCACCTTCTAAAGTGGCCAGTTTATCCAGGTGAACTGTTCTCTGTCACCTGGGGATCTGTTGTAATAGTGGGAGATCTCCAGCTATCGCCTGGAGATTGGCAACCCTATTAAAAAATCTCAGGACTATAGCTATTTTTATCCAGTCTTCTCACAGCTGATCTCAGGATTTTTCATAAATCTCTCCTTTTAGTTCTCATCTCCAAATTAACCTCACAAAATGAAGGCATGTTTTAAAACATAGATGAACTCTTCCTACAATGTGCTGGGACTACCACTCCTAAGTAGGGTTACACCCTTCTCTGTTCATTGAAGACAATAGGCCTAGAAAAGAAGAGAAGAGGAAGAAGAGATTGGATTTATACCCCGCCCTTCACTTGGAGTCTCAGAGCGGCTTACAAACTCCTTTCCCTTCCCCTCCCCACAACAGACACCCTGTGAGGTGGGTGGGGCTGAGAGAACTCTGACACAAACTGCTCTTTCTCAAGGACAGCTGTGCCAGAGCTTGTGACTGACCCAGGGTCACATCAGCAGGTGCAAGTGGAGGAGTGGGGAATCAAACCCGGTTCTCCCAGATTAGAGACCGCACACTTAACCACTACACCAAACTGGCATAACTCTGTTTAGGATTCCCTATGGATATCCTGTCTCTTGCCATACAACTTGAAGAAACAAAGGATCATAAAAATAGACCTCTAGGAGATTCCTTTAATCTCAGAAAACTGTCCCCAGCAGTGTTCCCTCTAAGCTGAGTTAGTGTGAGCTAGCTCACAGTTTGTTAGCCTCCGGCTCACACATTTTTGTCTTAGCTCAGGAAGGAGGGCTCCAGAGCAAACTAATTTATGCAGTAGCCAAACCGCTCACTCACAACTGTAATGCCAGTAGTTCACAAAGCAGAATTTTTGCTCACAAGATTCCACAGCTTAGAGGGAACATTGGTCCCCAGTGTGGCAAAATACCTGCATATTAGAATTCCTTCATATAATCTATGAGTTCCATCCTAAAGACTGAAGGTTCATTATCTTAAAAAGATAGCATTGGCCTTTGGACTATCTTATCAATATAACAGGCTTTTATGTTCCATTTCCCCTGACTGTCTTCTAACAATGAGCTCAGATTTCTTTCCAACAATAAAGCAAGCATAATTAAGACAGCAGAAAACAAATCTGTTAAATTGCATTTCATACAAACACTTCAGGAGGCTTTATTCTTTTTTCTCTCTTTTTACCCTTTCAAGGTGGCACTAAGTGATGATTGTCTCTGGAAGATTTCCACCTGAAATTAAAGTAAATTTCAGGACCAAAAACCTCCCCTAAGCAAAATAAATCTACTTAAGATTCAACACAATGTCTTTGATTTGGTAACCACAAAAGGTCTATCAAGCCCATTTATAAATGCCTTGGCATTAGCAGAAAATAAATTTAGGATTTTTAAAAAGAAGTGTCTAGGAAGACACTTAGAATCACGAACAGAGCAAACCAATAATTCCAACTAAAAGACATTCCAATTGTTGCAAATGGAAAACACCACCAAGAAGCCCAGCAGAGAAAACTTCATATTTGGGCCTGTGATGATATAGCAAAGACAAATCCTAAAAATAATAAGCTCCAGAAAGGAGAAAACAAAGGGAACCAGCCAGGTAATAACACACATTTGGAACCCAACAATGCAAGTTTGTATTATTCCCTTCACTTACACTTGATCTTAGCCAAAAAGCCAAGAATATTTTATTTTCAATGAACAGTTCCAATTTTATTATTGTGCATTGTCTTTGACATTTTGGGGAAAGGAGAACATAAAGAATAAGACCTATTACAGTGTATGGGCCTTTAAGAGAGGAGAATCTTCCACTGGGAGATCTATCATTCCTGTGAATTGATTTTCTCAGTCTTCCCCAGACCAGGGACACTATGGCTCCCATCAGTCTCAGTGACTCTGTAACCTGTGGGCATGTGTCCAATACAGGCTACTGACCAGCTACCGATGGTTTGATGATTGCCATCTGTAATGTTCAAAAGTCTGGGGTTTTTTAGAGTTCCAAAATATCAGAAGCTGAAGCAGCTCTAGGGCAAGTTTTCTTATGGCTGAAGATAGGCTGGGTCTAAGATAGCTGCTATGAAGGACTCTGGGAAGACATTATTTTTCTTTTTGTGTGTGTGCTGTTTGTTCTGAATGAATTTAGATTCTCTTTACATAAGCGGTGATGGTAGAAAGTGCTGTCAGGTCACAAACTGGTGACCAAGAAGGGTTTTCAGGGTAAGAGATTAACACAGGTGGGTTGCCATTCCCTGCCAGTTTGGTGTAGTGGTTAAGCGTGCGCAGGGCTCTTTATGTAGCAGGTACTCATTTGCATATTAAGCGACTCACCCCTAATGTAGCCAATCCTCCAAGAGCTTATAGTAGCTCCTGTAAGAAGAGCTCTGTAAGCTCTTGGAGGATTGGCTACATTAGGGGTGTGTGGCCTAATATGCAAAGGAGTTCCTGCTACTCTAATCTGGGAGAACTGGGTTTGATTCCCCACTTCTCCACTTCAGCTGCTGGATGACCTTGGGCAAGCCATAGATCTATCAGAGCTGTTCTTGAAAGAGCAGTTCTCGAAAGAGTTCTCTCAGCCCCACCTACCTCACAGGGTGTTTCTTGTGGGGAGGGGAAGATAAAGCAGTTTGTAAGCCACTCTGAGACTCCTTCGGGTAGTGAAGGGTGGGGTATAAACCCAATCTCTTCTTTGTAGCAAGCCTGGATTTCCTTGGCGGTCTCCCATCCAAGTACTAACCAGGGCCAACTCTGCTTAGCCTCCAAGATTTGATGAGATGAGGCTAGCCTGGGCCATCAAGGTCAAGGCTACCAAAAAAGATCCACCCTTAGACTTATACCAGTGGTTTATTTTTAATTAAAAGTTAGCAGTATCTCTATCTCTCAGTAGATAGAGTAAGATACTGTCACTCAGGAATAGAATGAAGACCCTCATCATATTCTTGAGTGACACTATCTTAATTGGATGTAAATCATCAGTATGAGTATAGGAGCGATCAAACTAAAACATAACTGGGACTGCAATCCAAGATAAGTTTGATGTTATTTGCAAGAATTCAAGCATCACTAGCTAGTTTAATATTCCTATATATAATTAAGGCTTTATGTCATTAAGGGATTGTGGTTTGGGAATATGTCCTCCCGGGTGCCATTTTCAAGTTTGCCACTGATTCGGTGTATTATTGAAACTCCAGATATCCAAAACGCCCAAAGCTCTAGGGAGCTGGCAAGACCAGTCTGGACCCGATTGAAAGCTTCAACTCTAAAAGACATAATGCTGAATTTGAAAACGTATGCAGCCACAAAAGAGTTCCATTATATATGAGCATTTGAGGCAATCTGAATCCCATTTCACAAAACAAAAAGAGGCTGTCCCTAGTGCATTTGTATTTAAATGAGATCCAAACATCTGTGGACTTGGCAGTTTGCTATCCCAGAAAGTTCCAACTCAAGGTTTTGGGTAAAGAGTTTGCTTATTGGAGCTGAATGAATAACAGAAGAAAACAGGTTCAGAATTATATGCAGGAATAAGTGATTCAAATGCTATTTGCTTCTATCTTTGGGGGCCTAGTATTTATTCAGAGGGAAAATGAGAATGCCTTGGTAATAATAGCAATAAGTGATGCTCCTTAAATTCTATATAATCAGTTCATCTTCCCAGGCTCTCCTTTGCACTGCAGTCTAGATATCTCATTTTATCCTACCTGTCCTCCCAGGAGCACAGGGCAGTATATTTTAGGGATGTGCCTCTCAATAAATAAATAAAAATCAGTTTTTCTGCTCTGGATATCAGGGAGCTGAAAAATATCAGTATTCCCAGTTTCCCAAATTCCAAATACCAGTTGGGTAGTTTGATCCAGATTTGGGGCTCCATCATTCACTATTTGGCTCCATTATTCACTATGGGGAATATTTCTGGGGGGCTAGAGGGTCTGTTTTAAAGCTGTGGTCACCAGGAGCTCTACTACAGGCACCAGGAGCTTCACTATGAACACCAGGAGCTCCTGGTGCCTGTCCTTTAAATAGCCCCCAAATAGCCCTCTTCGTCCAATTTTATGGGCTCCTGAACGAGGTAGCTTTATGAAATGGATGGCCTCAGGGACCATTGGTAGGCAACCACAATAGTTTTGCCAGCATTCCAGGCTTGTTTCCTGTCAGTAAAAGGCAGGGAGAGTGGACACGGCACTTTCCAGGGCTATTCTGGCCTTTGAGGCAGTACAGGCCTGGCAGCATTGGGGTTGCCAGGTCCCCTCACTGCTCTGGTGGGGGAATTTGGGGGGCATTCCAGGGGTGGGCAGGGGACACTCTGGTTTTGGGGCAAACTCTATGGTAATATTGGGCTTAAACCATAGAGTTTGCCCAAAAACCAGAGTATCCCCCACACAACATCCCCAACATGATGATATCACTTCTGGGTGACATCATTGTGTCAGGGACATTGTGTGGTGACATCCCTGTTTAGGGGCAGGGTTTCCCCCACTGGCTAGCTGGCCCAGGGGATCCCTCCTGGGACTTGGGGGTGGGCAACCCTACTGGCAACTTGCTACAACCCAACTTCTGTGACTCACCTAGGCCTGGCTGCTTGCTGCTGTTAAACAGCAGCCACCCTATAAAAACCACTGTGGTATAGCAGTTAGAGATTCATCTAGGGTCTGGAAGGCCCAGTTTAAGATCCCCAGTCTCCCATAGAAGCAGTCTGCCTAGGACCAGTCTCATACTTTCAAACTAACTTACCTCACAGGGTTGTTGTGAGAATTAAAAAGGAGTGACGAGAATGCTTTGGTCCCAACTATGGAAAAAAGCTGGATATAAATGAAAATAAAAATGAATATAGCTGAAGATGGGAGGCAGAGACCCGGTTGACATATGGGTCCTGAAGCCTGGCCAACAAGCAGCCCTGCGGAAAACGACAGAGCCAAGCCAGAAGACGTCTATTCAATTAAAAAAAATGAATATATGTTGTCTTCCCTATCCCCTACAAACATTGTTAGTCCCTTGTCTATCCTGAGTAACTGTACATCGCTTTGATCTCACTGGAGAAAGCGATTAATAAATGGAAAGTATTATTATTATAAAAGGTAGGTTTCTGAGTGCCTGAGAAGGAGGCAGGAAAAGGGGTGAGGATTGGAATTGCCAGGAGGAGAGAAAGAGGAAATAGTGCAGAAAGAGGGATACAGGGGAAAGTGAGTCCCCCCCACCCTTGAGGGTTCCCTACCATGTAAGTGGTAGTCAGCACTACACAACTGGGCCACATTTTTCCCAGGCAGAGGCTGTGGGGGAAGAACTGAAAATGGGAGGTAGATAAAGATAGGTTGGCTATTGGGTGGAAAGGAAAGAAGGCACCAGGAAAAGGGGAGATGCTATCGGGCCTTTCAAGATGGAAAGAGAGAAAAGTGCAGGAGATGAAAATGAGATACCCCTCACAAGTCCTTGCAGGTCCTCTGTTTGTTTTATATCACTTTAAATGTTAGCTATATATGTTTGAACAAATACTTATCATTAACAATAAGACCGTTAAAGTGTGCATGCAAACACATACACACAAACAAAAATGGTTTTTATGATGTTTATTCCACTTTGGTGTAATACAGCAATGAAAAGAGAATTCAATACAGAATCATAACCAATGGGAACTTCAGAACATTCCTGCATGTACCCAACATATACCCAACGACCATGGTTTGTATAGGACAATCTGGACAATCTCTGCATAATGGATATGGTATTTGCATTGTATAAAAAACAGAAGGTGAAATTTCAGAGTCATGGGACAGTTGACTTCTGTCCTCAAAACCACTCCAATTAAGCAAGATGTGTGTAGGGGATGAATGTAGCATGGAACTAAATTGGAGTTATTGACAAACTGGACACTGAGGTTCTGTTCAGATGTAAGTCTCCCCAAAGGAAGAGACTACGAGCTATGACTAATGCTTCTGCATTCCCCACCCACCTCAGTATGAAATAGTATCATACATGAGTGACAGATTTGATCGGAAAAGTTGCTGGTGAAGAAAGAATTATGCATTCCTTCTCTTCCTTTCCATTCAAAATGGCAGCCTCCAAAGACTGGTTTTCATTTTAAAAAAATTTTTGGGTGGGTATTTGTGTGTGTGCTCGTATGCGTGGAAGTCATGGGGACTTCTTGTGACCCCTACTGGGAGCTTGGACATTTTTCAGAGAGGTGGCTTGATAGCCTGCCTCTGCGTCCCGAGCCCTGGTATGCCTTGGAAGTCTCCCTTCCAATTACTTGCCAGGGTTGGCCCTGCTTAGCTACTGAGATCTGAACAGGTTGGGCTTGCCTGAGCTATCCAGGTCAGGGCTTTAAAAAAGTCTTGTAGGCATTTTTTTTTTTTTTGGGTGTAATCTCTAAATTTGGAATTAAGCAAAGGCAACTTCCTAAAGGCCAGTCAACCACAATGTCCTCAGCATTCTGTATAACATGTAGCTCTAACATTGCATCCAATCCACTGTTATAGCCTTTGTTAATTACATACCATTGATTATATAACTACTTAGCAGTTCCTCTTCGTTTAATGAGCACAGCTGTTTCCTGTCCAGTTTTAACTCAGAAAATTTCCTCATCTCTAATTTAAAAGTAATACACTTGAAGGAAACTTCAGAGGGCTCTTTGGGCTCTTGCTGTTTAATGGGTTTTAACACATGTGGTGCCAGTAGACCTTTGCTTAATCTTGAACAGTACTTAAGGTGATTTCACCCCCCATTAGGTAGATCTTTATGACTAATGAACTTTTAATAGAGGGTTTTTTTAAAAAAAAATCCCAATCATGCACCCACCTTGTGCAATGATAACAGTTTGAATGAGATGTGCTGTTTCCCAAACAATTCACACATGGTATTAACCCCAATTATGGTTCACTGCATTACAATTGCTTTGGTGGGGCCAAGATGCCTTCTTTGATGTTAGCTAATGGACTGATTACCCCTCAGGTAATTATAATGCAAAAAAACCCAAACCCTCTCTTTACCAAAAAAAAAAAGGAAGGCCACATAAGGATGAGCAAATGTTCCCTATTTCCTTTCTTTTTGTTTTGTTTTATTGGCAGGTGTTCTACATTTTCCCATAAGATGTACACATTTGCCAACACTATTTGTTCAGTGATACATTAGTACAATGTCATCATACATATAAGTGAATACCTTATAAATGACCTATAAAACCCCTACAACAAAGCCATATTCACATATTACATTGAACACATGTACATCCTTGGAGGCTGTCCTACGGGTGCCCCCACCTGCTGACAGGGCCTTCTTGGTCATGGCACAAACTCTGGAACTCTCTTCTCAGGGACACTCGTCATCTGCCCCTTTCTGTTCCCATCTTCTGCCAGTGGGTGAACACGTTTCTGTTCGGTGTTCCCTCAGTGATCCCTTCTTCCTGCCCATTGTTTTAAGTGTTGCTCTTATATTTTGGTATGTGTATTTTAGCTCTGGTTTTAATTGTTTTAATAATGTGTTTTTCTTCACTTTAATGGTTTTTAAGATGGGATTGTATTGTGCATGTTTTTAACATGTTAGCCACCTTGGCAGCCCTTATGAGGACAGAAAGGAGTATACATTTTGTAAAAAAAAATTGAATGGATAAAATCTTGCAGGTACATGCATAGACCTCTCTGTAAGAAAGGACCAATGTGTGTACATTTTAAAAAAAATATTGGGGACTAATATCTAGACAAATGTTTATTTTTGTTTAATTTATTTTCAGTCCACCTTTCTCATTGAGACTCAAGGTGGACTACACAGTGCCATGCAATCTAATAAACAAATCAACACAACTGGTGGCAGGAAGCAGAACACCAAAAACATTGATGAGACTATAAATGAAGATGTAGAGCAACGAATAGTGGAGCATTCCTTCATTCCTAATTCTAGGGCACATTCTTTGCATGCAGAGGGCAATGATGAAGTCCAACAGTGCTTCACGCGAACAACATGTTAGTCAAATTGCTTTGATTCTGATTGATATTTGGGGACATTAAGGGCAATAGGCAAAATAAGGGAGCAAGCACCAGTGTATACAGGGGTCCCACTTTTTCCCAGCTCACCAGGAATAGACTCAGAGGCACGTTTCAATATAAAATGATTTCCTTTGCTGTAGATTCTTCACAAGCATACAATATCAGAAACACACTCACAATTATACAGTTCTAAGAAAATTAGATAGAGGAAGATAGCACTTTCACATTAGCAGGATGTTTTGTTGAGGGGGTAATACAGTTACCTGTCCACGACGGGATGGAACGATCCTTAGGGGAAAAAATGAGGGAGACTATAAGGAAATGGGGTCGTGTCATAGGCCAGTAAAGACACATGGATAGACTCTTGGGTAGCTAATCCAGAGTCAGTGAGATAGGGAGGGGTTAGATGCAGTGAGAGAGCAAGAGAGAGACCACATGACTGGGTGCCCTCTTTTAAGAGGGGGGGCTTGGGGGGTTGGGCCAGGCTGGTCACATGTCTTGCCCCACCTCCTACTAGACCGTCCCAAAAACATCCTATTGGAGCAGGGTTTAGGGGGAGGAGGTTAAGGGAGTGGACAATATTGAGATCTAGTAACTTTGGGTTGAGCAGTAGCACCTGAAGGGATTATGACTCATGCGGCCAGAGTGTCATTAAGATTCCATGATTGTCTTCTGCCTGTCGCCTTTCAGCTAGGTGAGACTCAGTGGGGGAGAGGAATGCTGCCTGCATGTGTTGGAAGAGGCTTCTCATGGTGTTTGGATTTCTTTGTCTCTGGTCTTCTATTTAGGTTTACAGTGCTTCACATGGCTAGGGAGCTGGCCCATCTTTAGCAGGCAAGAGGGCAGGTAACTTCCAGGAACCATTGACACAACATACAGGAAAGCTTTCTGCTTCTGGGTGTGTGTCTAGCTGGTATCCTTTTTGGGTCACCACACAGTTTAGTCCCTATTTGCACATTATTTGCACAGTCCAGGTTTTATTACTTATGAACTTTTGTCCATAAGAGCACAATAGGTGCCTTGCAGGGCAACAAACAAATGGAATCAAGAACTTGCCCCAGGGTCCTCTGCAACATTCTGGGCTCCTGAGGCAGGCAGCTCTTGACACCTTCAGTTCCTTTGTGTCTCTTTCCCCTTCTGTACTCCTGAGGTGTATGTCTGTAAGCATAAAATGCTGCCAATAATCAGCCTTGAATGATCGATTATCAACATAATTAGCATTTTGTTGGGATGTGAAAGTTTGCTTTCTGATTAAGAGGAGGACTCTTTCTGTTCTTCCTGTGTATAAACTATGGTGAGTCATAAAGCATTTCCTGATCTGCAACAGTTGGAACTGATATCTTTACTTCTCTCTTCCTGCCCAACAAACATACATACCTTGTTGTGTGAAATTAAGTTTCTTCTCTGAACTGAAGCATGGGGGGGCAGTGTATTGCATGCTGACACAGCATGCCATTTGTTCCTTCACTTCTGTTATAAGTGAATAGCAAATAGATTTGATTTATGAAATGAGCAAAAAGAAATGGGGGGGGTGAGTCAGGGTTGGCTAAATTCTCCTATTCTCAGATCTGCCTGCAGCACTTTGAACAGAGGATGACCCAAACAGTGGCAGCTGCTGACAGGCCAAAGCAGTGGACTTTCTTAACACAAGCAGACAGGGGCAGCAGACATCCCAAATGTATATTGCTTTTTCTCTATCAGTGGCTCTAGGTGAAAGAAAATATGAGCAGAGGAGCTGGAAAGTAGGATGAGGGGCAGGGGGAGAGAGGTGGGGAAAAGAAGAGAAGAAGGTTTATCCCATCTTGCAAGCAGTTCTGAGAAACAGCACGATTCTGAATTGTGTTTCTCAAAACCCTGAATAGAGATGACAATGAAGGGCAAGGAGCAGGTTTCACCACATACACTGTATTAAGACGGTATTGACAGAACTGGGCTGGATAAAGCTTCATACAAAGAGACAAACTTGCAAGAACTCCAGCCTTTGTTTGAGAGAGGGGGAATTGTCTTTCATCATTTTCCTCACGGAAGAGAGCCAGCCTAGTATGGTGTAGTGGTTAAGAGTGGTAGATTCCAATCTGGTGAACCTGCTTTGATTCCCCCACTTCTCCACATGAAGCTTGTTGGGTGACCTTGGGCCAGTCACAGTTCTCTCGGAACTCTCTCAGCCACAGCTGCCTCACAAGGTGCCTGTTGTGGTGGTGGGGGGGGGGAAGAAGGCAGTTGTAAGTCTCTTTGAGACTCCTTATGGTAGAGAGAAGCAAGGTATAAAAACCAACACTTGTTCTTTCAGGTTAGGAGGCTGTATGTTGTTTCGTTTGGGTCTATCTTGTAGCAGGTTATCTCTTAGTATCATCTGGCTTTGTTGATCTGATCTTTCTTTTCTATTACTGTTCAGTGGTCTCGAACAGCTGCTGAGAGTTTATGGTTAAGCAATTAAAGAAAAGCTACCCACATAATGATAGGGTTTATGCAATTGCTTCAGAATGTTTTTGTATTTCTACAACAGCAGCCAAAAATCTAGTGACCCTATATGCAACCCATCCATCATCATTGCTCAGTAGCCTAGAAGTCTCAGCAGTAGGAGAAGCAAAATCCTTGCTAAGTAGGGGGGAAATCAGCTCCTGTCTGAGATTTAAAGATTCAGGGCAGCTTAAAAGTACATGATCAATGGATTCAATGTGATGAAGGTTGCAATTGCATGTTCTGAGTATGGAATACCAGTGTATCGACCTGACAAGACTGCAGATGGTAAAGCATTAAGACGCGCCAACATAATGCATGTATGTTTAGGATATGTTAAATCACAAAAAATACATTGGGATATGAACCCATAGGGGAATGCCAACTGTGAAGGTTGAGCAAACTCTTCTTGACCTTATTGATGTACTTTTATAATCCAGACATTTTACAATTTCAGTCAGATGTCTTTGCTCATCAACATTTATTCTCCCCATCAATTCTATTGAAATCCCTAGGCATGTAAGCTTATAATTCATCAATTTATACCAGTTGCTCTTATGATTGTCTAATTTAATAAGACCAAGCAAACTTAACTTCAGATCTGTGTGACAAATTGTGGAGGTGGGCCCTCTTTAGCCTCAGCCACAAAGGATGCATTTATGCACAAACACATTATTCTGTCTTATAGAGTGATTCCACACTAGACCTTAAATCCTGGTTCAACCTTATCCCCGACCTTACATTCTACAGTACACTTGAGTTCACCCCTGTAATTATCTCGGGGTATTTTTGTTTCCACCCTGAGGTCACCCTGGTTTCGCCCCACACTTGTTTCGGGATAAATGGATGCTGCTATAACCAGGGATGAATGCAAGGTATTGTGTTGTGAGTTGAACTCTGATAAAACCAGGGATGAGATCCAAGTGCGGAAAGGACCATAATAGTGAGTCAGACCATTGGTCTTTCAAGGCTATGTATTGTCTACTCTGACTGGCTACAGCTCTTCAGAGTCTTTAGAAAGAGGTCTTCCACATCACCAGTTACCTGATTCTTTTAAGTGGAGATGCTGGGGACTGAACCTGGAACCTTCTGTATTCAAAGCAGACACTATACCAATGACCAACAGCCCTACCTCCCACCTAGCCCTCCAATTACAAACAGTTTCAAAACTTCCCCTTACTCAGCTTTCTCCTTCTTCTGCCTTATATAACCAGCTCTCTAACCACACCCATTTCCCAAGTCTAAGCAGATAGAAAACTCGGCTGGACCGCCTGCACCCTGACCGAGCCCCAGAAGAGGCACCAATCACGGAGTCCCATGAGGTGGCCAGGGGATTCTTTCCAGAGGATCCCATGTATGCCAGGAACTATGCACGAGGCCCAGCCTGGATTCCGGCTCGAGTGGTGAGGATCAAGGGATCCAGAATTTACGAGGTCTCCTGTGAGGACGGGTAGATACTGAATCACCATATAGATTAGCTGCACTGATGGTCGTTGCAACTGGACCCCGAGGAAATTGAACCCCCTGACGATCTGGAACCCACAGCACCACCACAACCATCAACCCCACCAGCAACGCCTGCCACAGAACCCGTACACTTACACTCTGGTGCCCCCGAGGACAACCTCCCAGCTGCGCATGGGACGCCAGCACCAGGGCCAATGACTCCACCCCCGGCCAGCACTCCGCCAAGTGCAACGGCGGTGGCTCCAGCCCCAGTCCCTGAGCTTCATCACTCTAACTGCACCAGGAAAGCACCGACACACCTCAAGGACTTTATTTGTGGGTGTGTTGTGGACCAAGGGGGAAGGGGTATAATGTATCCAGTTCTGACTCCACGTGGTCAAGCAAAACAATGGACTAAGCGAATCTTAGCCCGCACCTATCCAAGGGCTAGGTTCCTGGCCAAGAGCCTATGGAGCTCTCAGCCACTGTTAACAGCCTATTGTGGTGTGTGTGGGGGTGTTTTGGGTGGTGGTGTCACGGTTGATATAAGCCGGCCTGCGAGCCAGCAAAAGCTGTCTTGTTCCTTATGAATAAAAGTGCGTTAGCTGAAATCACTCGTCTGTCTACGTACTTTTCAGTGCCTGAGTTAATTTGCCCTCTGTCCTGTTTCAGGAGTTACCTTGCCTTGCCCCAACTTTTGTGTCCATGAAGCTCTGGTTCACTTCAACCTAATTAAAATATATTAACCATGTTGCCTCTCCCAGGCTCTTTGTGTCCATGCAGATTTGTCTCACCATAGCTAAACAAGGTATTCCCCCCTCTTTTCCTACCAAAGTTTGACAGCATTTAACTTTAAACCAGCCAGTGATGTTCAAACTCATTATCTTGACCCAATCCAAAGCCAGGATAGTCAACATCCCATCTACTCTGGGAATCTTCTGTCTATAAAAGGACCCCATGCCCTAACAAATGGTTTCTCAGATCTCTGGTCCATATTTCTTCTGGTTAGAACTCTGGTTTCCTTCTGAGAACCCCTGCTACACTCGGCAGGCTTTTCCTCCCCTCTCCCTCCTCAGATACTCTACTCCTTGGACCTCTGCTGCACCTACCCCAGGACCTTTCCAACCCCAAGCTCCACATTTAATATTGTATGCCACTTCCCAATTTCCTCCCTTCTGCCTTTTATAAGTGTGCCCCCTTGTTGGTCTCTCTCTGGGTGAGTGAGTACTTAGGGAACTAGTGTAAGTTCTTTACATTTTTATTCTTTTTATTTTATTTTGTATAGAATAAAGCTACTTGTTTTTGTTTACAGTCACTCTCTCTCACTCCATAATTTTATTTTGGGGTATCCCCACCAAGGTCCACCCTGGTATACACAGATTACAAGGTCTCACAGTACTCCTATCTGGAACCCCTTTAAAGCTAATTTCCCCTTCTCTGAGTCCAGTTTGGGTAACAGGCTCTGCTCCCAAATTTCAAGTTTTGACAACCTAGCATGGACTAACAGCCATATGCGTTGGCAGGGGACTGGGGAAGGGGGCAAAACAGCTCTGCTGACAGAAGAGGTGGGAGAGACCTGGAACCTCCTCAGGCCCACCCCCCACCTGTGTGACTATTAGTCCACATGCATCATGCAACGCTGGGAATTAGCTTTCTCAGTTATAAAGGACTGCTTGGAGACAGGGAACCAGAGAAAGAGCCACACCATCAGTTTGGAATGAACAAAATAATGGTTTAGAACAGTTATATGCAAAAGCCCCCCAAGAGACCCTTTCGCCCAACACTCACAAATGCCTTTGGGGAATAAGGATCCTCTAGTAATGCACTATCCCGGCTACTCTTTTGCTAGGCAAGACAAAAAGAAGCTGCCCTGCTGCCAGCTAACCTCCAATCAGCAGCAGTGAGGCAGATGACATCATCTGTGCTTTTGCTTTTAGCAGACTGAGGGCCAAGCTGCCCAATATTATCTTGGGTGACTTGGGTCCAGTTTCCCTAGCCCTGACTTGCTTTCCTAGGAGCCATGAAGCAGCTATGGGGATATTCCAAGCGCCTGCAGCTCCAAGATTACAAAAAGAACTACCTGCTGGGGCCATTTTGGCTCAGGAAAATAGTAATGAAGAGAAGGAAGGAGTCCCTCTTCCTCCATACTGTGGTTCTGGGCCAAATTGGTGTAGTATCATATGTCAGCAATGTCCTTCCACTCCCTACCACAGGCAAATATGTCAGTCCCCACACAAATGAATAAATGAACATAAATCTGACATTAAAAACTGCAATACTCAAAAACCAGTGGGAGAATATCTTAATCTTTCAGGTCATTCTGTTGCTGACCTAAGAGTGGCATTCTTCAAACAAAGAAACTTTAATAGGAGCCAGTTTGGTGTAGTGGTTAAGTGTGCAGACTCTAATCTGGGAGAACCAGGTTTGATTCCCCACTCCTCCACTTCAGCTGCTGGATGATCTTGGGCAAGCCATAGTTCTGTCAGAGCTGTTCTTGAAAGAGCAGTTCTCGAAAGAGCTCTCTCAGCCCTGCCAACCTCACAGGGTGTGGGGAGGGGAAGGGAAAGGAGTTTGTAAGCCGCTCTGAGACTCTGAGTGAAGGGCGGGGTATAAATCCAATCACTTCTTCTTTTTCTTCTTCTTAAAATGATGCTTCTTGCAGCTGCTGTGTGGAAAGTGAGTTGCGTTCGGATCCAACTCACCAAAAAGTATTGTGTGGTTCAGCCCAAAAAACACTACCGAGCAAGTTGTTTACCAGCCTTGTGAAAAGTACTGAGACTTACTAGTGAATTCAGCTCTCATACTTTATTTCAGGAAAGAACAAGACAACTTTTCCCAGCTCGCAGGCTGGCTTATATGTGCAACAATCCCACTCCCAAAACACCCCCCACACCAGTGATAGGCTATTTACAGTGGTCGAGAGTTCCATGGGCTCTCGGCCAGGAGCCTAGTCCTCTAATTGGCGCGGGCTAGGATCCGCTTGGGCCATTGTCTTTGGAAGTGCATGACCGCGTGGAGACTTAGTCTCGCACGCGGTCGGAGATGAATACATTACACCTTGTCTGCCCTAAACATCTTAAGGTGAGAGGGCCTCAAGTTTTCCTATGGGACTGACTCCCAAAGAAAGGGCCGTTGAGAACTCTAGAGAACCCCTCACACTGTTGTTCTCTAAGCTGATTGCATGCATTACACTTTAAGCACATGTAAGCCCCTACAGTTCAGATTCCTTTCAGGAAGCATGCACTGCTATGGTATCCTAAACAGTGCTACTCTGAGAGTTTCCCACTCTGGCTTGAGAAATCCCTGGAAATTTGGGAGCAGTGCCTAGGCAGGGTAGAGTTTGATGGAGGGGGGCATGCAAAGAGGATGTGATGTCACATTCCACCTGGAGGTTGGCAACCCAGTTACAGCCTAAGCCCGCTGACTTCAAAGGACTTTGTTTGCAGAGCTGGCACAGTTTCTTTGAAGATATGCAATTTGAAAGAGACTTTTTGGCAAATGTACAACAATGAGGAGGGAAGTGAGCTTTGGAAGATTGACTTTCTAATTCACTGTCACAAAACCTGTACTGATGATCCTACAGAGTTCAAAGCAGACTTTGGTAGTTGTAATGTAACCAGAAATTTGTTTTCTGTTTCAGATTGTTTGGCTTAACACATTTGCTTGGTTTCTTTTATTACCTATTCAAATTGATCATCATGAGATGACATTCCTGTTGGCTTTAATAGAAAATATATTTCCAACTTTAACCCTTGTCTTTAAAACTCTTAACCAAATGGGATTGAATTCTCAGGGATTGTTTCACGCATTGAAGGGATTCCTTCCCGCCTTTTCATGCAGGGAGGAAAAGGCCTCTCCATTCCAGAGGCAATTAAAATTTTTGTTTGCAGACTGGCCTGAGAGGAAACAAATGCTTTATACCATGAAAAGTTCAGTGAAGTGAAAGAATGGTTTGCCTTTTCTCACCTGCATTTTGCAAAAAACACACACAAAAAGCCTCTACTATACATGGAACAAGCAGACTTGTATGTCTCAAGCCTCTATGGTCATGATATGTCTGAAACTTAAGCTAGACATTACATCTTACACAAGCAAGTACACAGGTACCCATCCTGACTGACCGTCACACAGAGGAACAGGGTCTCTTACCTTAACAGCTCTCTCTTGCTCCATTTGTCTCTGGAACAGGGCAAGGGGAAGAGAAGGGGTTTCCAGCTTTCCCCTGCACCATTTTGGCCAGTGGAAACAGCCATGGCAGGGTCCAGTTTGTCCCTTTCTCCACACATTTTCCCTAGGATATGTGGAGCTATGCAGTTCTGTTAAGGAAGGATACCCTGTTCTTTGGTGTGACAGTGAGCTGGGACAGGTACCCATATCCCAACACATGTAATATGTAATGTCTAGTTTGACCTTGAGAGATCTCAGATTGTAAATTAGGAAGATTTCCTGAGAGAGAGGAGGAGGACTTGGTCTTTCATCATCATGGATTTCTCTTGCATTTGCATGTTTTTGCTTACTCAGCTATAGGTGAGGTACTTAAGCCTCAATCTTTCCCACCTGCAGGGCATGACAGATTAAAAAAGCATTTAACTCTATCACTTTGTCAGAGATTTCATTTCTTGAGGCTCCTGGAAGGAAGCCGAACATTGAAGCATGACATTTTCAGCATTTCACATTCAACAATTTAATAAGGCACCCCTCAAATGAAAAAGAAAAAGAAAAAGAAGGTTACAGGCAATTAGGACTGGCACTGGCAAACAGAGAGATTTGGAGCATATGCTGAAGTGGTATAACCCAGAAACAAGTTTATCGCCTCCTCTCTTTGTCTGAGTGACAGAGCAGGAAAGGGGGGCTCTTGGTGCTAGCTGCAAACCATTTTGGCTGTATTTCTGTCGCCACCTTTCTTGTAAGTAGGAGGGCTGAATATGGCCAAAGGTGTGAGCCCTTCTTTCCCCAGCCAATGCCTTGGAAGAACTATATGTGGAATCATAACCAGCCAAAGAGTTGTTGTTTTGTTTGATTGGTGTATTTATATTGTATTCTGTTGTTGTTGTGAGCAGCTTTAGATTCCTTCAGAATAAGAGCAGGATATAAAAATTTTATATCATTCATTAATTTACAAAAAAAACCCACCCACCCCCAACAACAAACAACAACATATCCACACCACACATGCTTCATTATATAATCATTTTTTTGCTCCTCTCCCTGCATAATAGCAGAGAAATCCTGACTATACAGTTGGGTTCTCTGTGCCTAAACCAGAGGAATGAACTAGGAGACAAGGAAGAGTACCACCAAAGTGATCGACCTAGGTAGCAGGTGCACCTATTGTTATGAATTTCCTTCTCTGTGCCTTTCATAGCTGTTTGTCAAGCAGTCACTTAGCATTATCATTGCTGCATCTGCGGGCAGCTGGGAAAGGAATCACCTTGCCAGGAAAACCCCTCCCTCCAATATCTTACACTAAATATCATAATTGGCAACATCATAGGTTACGGGGGTTTACTACAGCTTGCAGCTGTGGTAATTACTCTCTCCTTCCCACTGACTGTTTCAAGCTGGAAATTTGGTTCAATGGTTCTTGCCCTCTTCCCTTCCCTTTGGCTGAGTGACACTCCAGTAAAGAAGCAAAAAGACACGGTCAAAGCTTAAAATCAGCTAAAGCGAGCCACAAATTGAACCAGAGCATTACTGCTCTCTCTAACTCATTAATGTTTCTAACCCATTAGACTTTAACAAGGGTAATTATCTAGTCAATCTAATTATCTAAGCAGAAGCACCACGCATATAAAGAAGGGGAAAACCTCAACACCACTCAAGTCTTGGCATTTCCCCTCCCCCGGCAACTTCTTTTGAGCCAAAGTTTCACACTCAGATGCTCTGTTTTAGGATGATCATGTAGCAATACACCCATGGCACAAGTGTTATCACAGGAAACTAAGAGAACACAGGGAAATTACTATTATAGAATTAAGGCCCTTATTATTAATTACTTGCACAGTTAATGGGATGGGAGCTGCTAGTGGTCTTCTTTGATGAGAATTAATGGTTCATTAGCTTAAATAGCAATGAGATGCTTGCTAGTACTGTGGAACAGGATGGCAGAATAATGAATATTACTTCTGGGAAACAATAGAAAGGACCAGGGCTGTGCTTTGAAATGGACACTTTTGATTCACAGATACTTTTAGCACATTGGGACAAAGGTTGCCACCAAATTATACCTAAAGTGAAAGGCTGAAGCTCTTAAACATCTGAGAAACTTTAAGGGAAGCCCAAAGACTTCTGACTGAATTCATGAGATATCTTAAGTGAGAGATCTCTACATTTGTTAAAAGAATCTTTGGGGTTCTTAGCTCACAATCTTCAGAGAGAGAAGAGCAGACATAAGCAGAGCCTGCTGGATCCAACCAGTGGCTCATTCGGTCCAGCATATGGTTTTACACAGCTGCCAAACACTTGCCTGAGAGGGCCAAACGTGGCATTAAGGCTGAGGCCTTTCATTCATGCTGCCTCCTAGCTAGGGTTGCCAACTTACAGGTAGGGACCTGGAGGTCTCCCAGAATTACTACTGGTCTCCAGAAGACAAGAACAGTTCTCCTGAAGAATCATGGCTGTGACTGAGGTCCCACCCCACCTTCCCAGACTCCACCCTCCAATCTCCAGGAATTTCTCAACCTGGAGTTGGTAACCCTACTCCTAGCACTGACATTCAGAGCTTTGTTGCTTCAGTATATGGAGGTTCCTTTTAGTCACCATGGCTAGTAACCATTCCTTGAGACTCCCCCCCCCATTCTCTGTCTTTATGGAGCCATTGGCCTCTGTTCCTTTCCTATCAACACATCCGTCTTGTTTGTCCCCCAGTAACTGGTTTGTCCTCAGTAACTGATTAACCAACCTTAAACATATAGGGTCCATTCATCTCTTCTGGTTAACAGCTGTTGTTAGACTTATACTGCATGAATCTGTCTAATTCTCCTTTAAAGGGCAAGTCTAGACAGTATAGTAATCATATGGAGATTTCTATATTCACATCATTCATATTTAAATAAGGTTGCCAGGTGTGTACCGTCTGCTGGCAGGGGGCTCTTGGCTGCTGCCTGGGATCACCATAGACTTGGGTTTTAGCTGAATGCTAGAGCATCCTGAGCTGGTCAGTGGCAGATTGGAGCCCCCAAAATTGGGGGAACCCCCACCCCATCAGGGGGATGGCAACCCTATGTTTAGAAGAGTTACCATATACATTTAGCTTATTGATTTGGTAGCTTTCCACACCAGAAATCCACCTCAACAATTGAGTTATGATTTCAAGCTCTGTATTTAGCTCATGGTATTCTGATGTTTGCATAATGCTCACCAGAAACAAGGCATTTGGTATCTTCCAGCATGGAGTTCTGATTCCAGTCTGTCTGAGAGACTGGACTCTTTCTGTGGTCCTCTTTTCAAAGAAGTGACCACTACAGTAGAAGCTTGCAAAGACTTTTGGGCCAAAGAGCCTCCAAGGAAAGTGTTAAAACAAATCCTGTACAGTGCATGGTGTTTGCAGTGTAGCAGGCAGGCCATACATCACATCTTCACTGAACTGTCATTAGTTGTATTGTCTAGACCAGTCCTTAGTTGCCATTTCTTCATCTTGTTGAGGAAGAAGCACGTTTCTTTCTCCCTTTGGTCCCAGCAACTTGCTACAAGTTGAAAACCTGTTTTATACCCAGCACCAGTTAAGGTTATCCAATTTATTCTGCACCACAACCTGCTCTGCTTTTGTAAGAATGCAGCTGCAGACTTGGGGCTTTGCCTCTGTGCATTGTAACAACTTATTTCCTGTCCATTTTTCTTTAATTTATATTTTGGACTGAATGCTGATGAAAAGAACTCAATTGATTATGCACTGTTTTGTTACACACAATTTTGTGATATTTGGTTACGCCTGATAAAGGAGAATTAGCAACTCTCCGATTCAGGAGGGATGGCCTAGGAGGGAGTAAATTGGCAAAGGGGAAAACATACACATACACAATGGTACATGTTGAACCAATCGTACTCCTTTAATATAGTCAATCCTATCTCAAAAACACTGAGGCAATTTAACTTTTTATTGTATTAATAATAAAGTAGCCAAGGAACAAAATGTCATCAATCAGTTTCCTAGAAATTGCCTGCATAGATAGGACTGAACCCAATTCTTTATACTACATTGCTTATTATTTCTCTTTAATGAACTGGCAAATAAATTACAGCAAGCTTTTTATATGCTGGTTTCTTATTAATTCCATATTTTCCACAACAGGTTGTTAAATTAATGAATCAAAGACATAAAGATGCCGCCTAATTTAATTACAAGATTACTACTGCACCAACATTTGTTTTAGGAACATGTAATAATCAGAACAGTTGTTTTATTCAGAGCTTTTTTATGTAAATGACTATAAAATTAGTATTTACATAATATTTTCATTACAGATTCCAGATTTGTATGTGTGTGTGTCTCTGTGTGTCTGGTGTTTGGTTTCTAATTTTGCTTGAAATACTAGCAAAAGAAGCAAAGAAAATAGTGACGGGATTATGCTTGTCTACTTATTTCCAGTTCTTTAGAAAGCAAAGCAGACGAGATTAAACGTACCCATACAGGTACAATCCATCCAGCAAAACTCAATAGCTGGAGAAATATGGGAGCACCACATGCAGTCCTCAGCCCTGAGATTTCTGGTCCTCATTCTGGTGTTTATTCTGGTGGTGGTGGTGGGAGCTTATCAGTAGAGACTGGAAGTCAGTATCTCTGCACAAGGGTTCTCCCATTCCAGTCCCACTCTGCCAATGGTTGTATGGACTCCTGCCATCACATGAATCCTGTTTAATCTACGCTGCACTCTGCACTGGTTTTTGGCAGCCAAATACTGGATTAGGCCTTGGGGAAGAGGGACTCAATCTCCCTCAGTTGCTGTTGCTTCATCCTCCTTCCATTTCTCCTGCCCTTGATGTCACAGGATTAGTATGCTCTACTTCCATTGGCTGCACATCACTTCCAGTCTGTCATTGTATGGTGGGCTGACTGAGACACCACACCATTTAGACTGCTTGAGGTCACAGGGAAATTTCTGGAGATTTGGGGGAGTGCCTATGTAAAGAGGGAATTTGGGGAGGGATTTCACCGAGAATCTATGATATACCATGGATGTTGCCCTCTAGAGAGCTAGTATAGTATAGTGGTTAAGATCAACAGACTCCAATGTGGAGAACCAGGTTTGATTCAATAATCCTTCTAAGATGTAGAGTCTTGTGAGTAAAAATTCTACTTTGTGAGCTCCTGGTATTAAAGGTGTGAGTGAGTTATTGCATAAATTAGTTTGTTCTGGAGCCATCCTTCATGACCTAATCTGTGAGCTGGAGGCTAAAAAAACCTGTGAACTAAGTCACACTAACTCAGCTTAAAGGGAACACTGGTTTGATTCCCCACTCCTCCACATGAAGCCTGAAAAAAGGCCTCCTTCCTTCTCGTTTGAAGGAATTTAAAAAAAAATCCTGTATAGCCGTTTAAAAATCCACTAGGTAGTCTCCATGTTATTCTTCTTCTTTTTTTAATCCCCGAAGGGATATTTTTATTTTTGCAATAAACTACAAAACTACAAACAAAATATTAGGGAGGGAACTACATCTAGGGATAAAGAATAGATAACCACACTATACTAAAACCCCAAGAGGAGGAGATCTTATCCCTGTTAGTGTAAGTGTTAATACTATAAGTGTTAGTATCACAATATACTTGTAGAGTTCTTGTTTATCTCAGCTTCAATGTTTATATGTTAATATGTTAGTTGGTATGAGGGAACTTTCTGATCATCTTATTCTTTGCTTCAAAAGGCTATTATCTGAGTCCTTCTGCCTTTACTTCGGCTTTCTGTCTCTAAAGTCATATACAACTCTGGCAGCACCTGCTCCCGTTTCTGCAGCAGAGTCCTCCTCCATTCCCGAGGTGGCAGAGTCACTAGATTTCGTTTCTTCCTCCTTGGACTCTTCCTCCATTCCCAACTGGCGCTGCAAAAATTCTTTAGCTTTGAAAGTGGAGTCTATCTTCTCTCTTTTATCATTGACCTTAGAGATGACACCCTCTGGAATCGCCCACCTGTACGAAATTCCATTGGTTTGAAGGAAAGAAATTAAGTCCTTATAATTTTTCCTCTTTTGTCGGATTTCAAATGGAATATCTTTTAAGGTTTTGATGGTTATATTTCCCATTTTCAGTGGAGTTGCTGATGTCGCTTTTAAGATAGCATCTCTGGTCTGTCTTCTTGAGAATCTAACCACAATTTCTCCAGGCAGACTATTTTTTTAATATAATTGGAGTATGCCCTATAGGCCATCTCCATTTCTTTTACCAGCTCATCCGCTGTTAAGCCTATTGCTGGAGCGATGATCTCGCTGAGCAACCTCCTCAGGTCCTCCTTCTCCACTTCAGGAACTCCCTGGAACCTGAGAATCATGTTAGCTTTTTCCATCTGTAGTTGTAGCAAACGGCTTTCTTGGAAGCTTTGCTTTGTTTCAACTTCTCCCATTCTTTTCTTCAATTTCTTACTTGTGGTGTTTATCTCTTTACTTTTCTCAGCTGCCTGCTCCACTTTCTTCTCTGTTTCTTTCAGCTGGAGCTGCTGAGATGCAAAGTTCTTATTCATCACGATCAATTGCTGGTTAATAACATCGAGTTGCTTCATCACCGGTTTAAGCATGTCAGCTAGCATTTAATGACGTCTGCTCCCTCTTCCGGTTTTGGGCTCTGGCTGCCCAGTGGTTTCGTTTTCAGCTTTCTTAGCTGGGCCACCATTTTTTCTGATTTGTTTACAGTTTCTACCACTTCTCCCCAGCTCGAAAAATCGTCCCACGATGTCGATATTCAAGTAAGTCTCTCAAAACACACTCATTGTGTTACCTCCCCTCTCCCCCTTCATATCGTTTATCAGTTCATTTGCATAAGAGGCATTCCTCTTTGCGGTCTGCTTTTGCCGGGGGGGGGGGGAATCTGCTTTTACAATAATCTGGTTTATTCTGAACTCACGTTAATTGTCGATCAGTTTCTCTGACCTCACTCACTTTAAATGCCATTCTGCTCGATCTTCAGTGCTTGTCCCGGTCAAACCAGCTTGTGCCCGGAGGCCACACAGCGGCTGGACCGTTAGGGCAGAGGGGAGTCTCAATTCTCCAGTATTCTGCCATCGAAGAGGCTACCCCTCAAAAGCCCTCTGGCCTGGAGCCTATCGCAAAGGCTCTGTGGGGGTGTCACTTGAGGTGGCACCCCCTCCAAACTGCTGGTGTGCAGATTGCTCTCCCGCGGTTCAGGGAGAACGTCCACCATCGCTTTTCCATAAACCGGAACTCCATCTCCATGTTATTCTTGAAGGGTGAGCTGATCTTCAGCAAAAGTCTGCAACAGGGACAAGAAACTCACTTAAAACAGTTGCTCCTACTTTCCTCTTTCATTGACAGGACCATGTCAGGAAAAATGATCCAACCCCAAATCACTCAAAGCCTTGTGATTTATTTATAATCCGCTACCATTAAGATGTAGCCCAGTCTGAAAATCTGGAAACGGGGTTCTCATAAGAGATCACAGAGGAGGTATATTCTTTATTATATGCTAATCTATGGATCAGTAATATGATCAGAAAAATAAGATACATTGCCATGATTCTACATATAGCTATATCAAAATCATTTTTCTTGGGAAGTATTAAGAATGCACATAATCAACACTTCCATCTGTAAAATATTGTACAAAAAAGAAAGAATCCTGATGAAATCATGT
The DNA here is from genome assembly GCF_001447785.1 of Gekko japonicus. Classification (NCBI taxonomy): domain Eukaryota; kingdom Metazoa; phylum Chordata; class Lepidosauria; order Squamata; family Gekkonidae; genus Gekko; species Gekko japonicus. Next base: position 306,474 of record NW_015173147.1, on the reverse strand, counting down.
GTATGAACAAATCAACACGGCTTTTTTGCAGGGTTTGATCTATGTGCACATCAACACTGGTTAATATAGAGGTTAAAAAAAAGAAGATTTTAAAATAAACTGAAGATATTGCTTTATGACTCAGTTCTGGAACTTACATTCAAAATTCTCCTAGGAATGAAACTTGAGGGATGGAATACAATACAGAGAAATTATGGAACAACAAAAGAATGGGATAAGGGAAGTCTCTGGTTTCAGTGGTATTTTCAGTGGTCTGGAGATGGAGGGGGCAGTATTGCCCTTTAATTCTCTCCCTGAAAGAAAGGAAGCAGAAGTAGCCGTACAAAGTTGGCAAATACAAGAGCATTTGCTTAGTTCACAAAATCTGACTCTTTTTGGTTTAAAATGTGGATCTTCTAAACATACATAGCAAAGAGCACACTCAGTCCTGAATATTAGGGATACTTACAGAAGTTTTCCCTGTAAGATTTCCCATATAAGCATCCTCTTGAACAATAAGACATGTAAAAATTGCACAAATGTCTGTTTTGCCAGCTGTGTATTCACTGGAAATCTTCTGCCACTCAGCAAAATATTCTGTTTATTCTGTGCATTTTGGGAAAGAGCCAATACTCCCTATTTTGTTTCTTCTTTGAATGCTTGCCTTTTCCTTTCTTGGTGGTTGCATGGATTGGTATGCAAAGTTTACACATATGTTTAAAATACGCACTGTGTATGTTATCAACTTGCACTTCATTTATGTCTGTCATATAGGTAAAATGCTGATTTATTGATGCACAGATCATGGTGGAAAATGCATACATTCAACAGTGATAATTCAGAACAAAGAAACAGAAAATGGCACAAAAATAAAGAATTGGGTATTTGTTTTGCACATAGCAAAGGTATACAAAGAAATGAAATAGGGAAATATTTGCTCATCCCCATGAACAGCATAGGGACATTCTATAAAATTTTCTACTGACACATCCATTATGCCACCTGACAAGCAATGCTGAATTAAATAAAAAGTGGTCTAATCCATGCCATTTGTTAAATGGTTCATTTCAAACACAGGTTTAAATAAAGCCTAAGTCGCAAACTTAAGCGTGGCCTTTTATCAGTCGTTTTTGAATCTGAATGAAGTACACACCAAAAGAGAAACTTTGCCTCTGCTGTGGGAGATGTTATTGCTATTAATCTATTTAATTAGGGAGGAAAACACAACAAATTACTCTTAATAAGCCTTTCAGACAGGATTTGCTTTTAATCTATGGACTCATTTATACCTATTTATATTAATTATTTTCCAAATTGAATTAGTATTCTAGACACACTTTGAAATGACCTTTTATTTGTTCACAAACAAGCACAGCACATACTGTAGAAACCAGAGTCGTAGTGCTCACAAGTAGCGACACAACTGGACCACCAGTTCAGGCTGTAGGAGAGAGAGGCAGATCACCACTTTTATATTTTTTAAATTATTTAAATCGTACTGATATTGCTTCCTAACTCTAACTTTCTCAAGGCAATGTGCAAGGATGTTTTTAAAAAGGAAATCATAATTATAAAAAATAAATAAAAGTAATTTGGATCATCTCATCGAAAGGGGAGTGGGTAGGTAACCTTTTGAACGAGGCTTCCCAACCTCCAAGTGAGGCCTGGGGCTCTCCTGGAAACACCACTGATCTCCGGACAACAGAGATCAGTTCCTCTGAAGAGAATTTCTGCTTTGGAGAGTGGACTCTATAGCACTATACACCACTGACACCCCTCCCCTTCAAAAAACCCTCTTCCTCCCCTGGTTCTACCCATAAATTGCTAGGAATTTCCCAACCTGGAGTTGGCAACATTATTTCAAACCCTACATGGTTTTACTATTTGAAAGTGCCTCCACTATATTTTTAGTCATTTAAAAGTGAGAAAAAGATGGTAGAGCTGTGAAGGGTAGCAAGGTGTGTGTAAAGTACTGTCAAATCACAGCCAATTTGTGGCAATCCCAGCAAGCTTTCGAGACAAGTGAGAAGCAATGGTGGTTTGCCATTGCCTTCTTCTGCAGGCTTCCTTGGAGGTCTCCCATCTAAGTACTAAGCAGGCCTGACTCTGCTTAGCTTCCAAGATCTGATGAGACTGGCCTGTTCCATTCCACCTTCTCTCCCATGAAATAGGGTTGCCAAGTCCATCTTCCACCCCCAGTGGGGGACTTTGGGGGCATTTCTGGAGGGGGCGGGGCATTCCCGGCATGATGATGTCATGTTGGGGACGTCCGCCGCCCCCACCACCACCTGCCCGTGTGCCAGATCTCCAGAAAAGGCAGTTCCCTGCACTTAAAGGAGCCAGCATTTCCCTTTTAAATGCAGGAGGCGGCGTTTCCCCTTTAAGAGCAGCCGCGTTTCCCTTTTAAGAGCATGAAGCTGGCATTTCCCTGCAAGCTTGCGGAGATCAGGCTTGGGAGGAAACACGGGTGGGCCCCCAGCCATATGGCCAGCGGCAGGGAGAAACCCCCCCAAAATGGGGGAAAACGGGAAAACCGGGGGGGGGGGGTTTGGCAACCCTACCATGAACAGTAGCAAGGGGAAAACACTTAATGATTGATTGATTTTATTTATAAACTGCCCTCTCCCCGGAGGGCTCGGGTGGTGTACACCACAATTAAAACATAACATAAATTAGATCATACATAATAATAGTTAATGAATTTATAGAATAAAACCATTAAAATATAATCTAGATAATCTATGGTGTTCAGTATAACTCCCTCTGCCTCCATGGGAGGTATATCATGGGCTGAATATGATGGAGGCTCTTGCTGTCCTCAGCCATAATGCTGGTGGAACATCTCTGTCTTGCATGCCCTGTGGAACTGTACTAGGTCCTGTGGGGCAAGGATGTCCCCAGGTAGAGAGTTCCACCAGGCAGGGGGATAGCAGGGCATCTTTTGGGCCAGGGAGAACCAGTAGGTTCTGATCTTCTGAGTGCAAAGCTCTTTGGGAGACATACTGGGAGAGGTGATCCCACAGGCACTTAGCAAGGGGACAACCAAATATACTCACTTCATTTTATACTCCCTTATCATTTTTAAAATTGCGTCGGTATTCTGCTTTTGTAGATTTGCTTGTATTGTATACGTGTTTTATGGGGTTTATGTGTAATTTATATGGTATTTATATGTTCAATGCACCTTTATACATATAATATACGTAACATCTATAAAGCTAATTCCATGATCTATAAGTCACATGGAAGCATGTAAAAAATAAAGTGTCTTGGATTTGATTTGTAGGGTAAGTGATTAACAGTGCCAGCCTAAGCAGTGACAAACCCTTCTACATCTATGTACTTAGTAGGCTGCCACAGATGGCACTGTTAATCTTGGCCATCATCATGTATGTTTTGGCCACCAGAGAGGGCTGTGATTAGTACAAGATTATTCAGCAATGTAAGAGCTAGAATGTTGCTTTGGGGTATTTGAACTTCAGACAAACTCTGAAGAAAGAGACAATTCTAAAAAGATTCTGCTTCTATTTCAGATCTTTTCTGTGGATACCATCAAATGTAGGATTCCACCAACTATCTATACATAAGCAGCAGCATGAGGGAGTAAAATCCTGTGGTGCTAGAGTGACCATTATCGCTCCAGGCTATTTGTAGGGGATGGCATTTCTGAGTTTCAGTGGTCAGAGTTTCACACTAGGATATGGGTTCAAATCCCTAGTCTGCCATGGAAGCATGACTGGGTGACCTTGGGCCAATCACACACTCTGAGCCTAACGTACTTCACCAGGTTGTTGTGAGGGTAAAATGGAGGACAGGAGAACAATGAAAGCTACTTTGGGTCTTTATTGTGGAGAAAAGTGGGATATAAATGAAGTAAATAAATAATAAATATAGTTGAAGATCTCTATCAGACAAAAGGTAGGTTGGCTGGTCAGTGGGAAAGAGAGAAGGAAACAAGGGGAGGGAAGAGGATATGGGGGCTGCCAGAAGAAGGGAAAAAAGAAAGTGGGGGAGGGGATCCAGGGGGAAACGAGGTGCCACCTACAATTCCTCATTAGTCCCCCATATGTTAAATTGCAGCCTGAAGTAGCACAGTTTGTCACTTTTGGGCTCTGCCACTTCATCTCTATCTTAATCTGTTCCATGTGTAGACCAGGTTTTCCCCCACAAGGGATGCTAAGTTTAATATTTTAAATGTAATAATAATGCACCAAAGTCTGCTCCATCAAAGACATGTTCTGACAATCCACATAGGCAGGAGCCTGCAAGCGGGATTTCTGAACTATAAAAAAAATAAAACCTTGTAACAGAAGAGAGGGAAGCCATTAAATCTTGTGTGGAGCTCATCTTCATTGTGTAATTATGGGAAGTTAGAAATTTTGTGACATGATCCCTCTAATTTATCCAGCTTGCTGAGTCCTAATTCTGTCGCTTGAGCTTTTCAGCCTTCATGTTCCAATTTATTTTGACAATTAACCTTTTAGCCATGAGAACCAGATTAAGAAAAAAAGACAGGGGGTACTTGGATGCTTTTCTCATACCTATGCTTAATCATTGAACACATGAAGTTTCCTTTTTCTGAGCCAGACAGCTGGTCTATCAAGGCCAATATTGTCTACTCGGAGTGGTAGCAGCTCCCCAAGGTCTCAGGCAGGCCCTTTCACACCAGCTACTACCTGTTCCTTTTAATTGGAGATGCCGGGGATGAAAACCTGGGTTCTATTACATGCAAAGTAGATGCTCCACCACCGAGCCATGCCCCCTTCCTATTCCTAACAAATATCCAAGGCTGCCAGCACTCCAACACTGGCAGAAGACCTCCAGCTTTTCAGCCACTTAGTAGGGCAATGGGGGGGGGGGAATGCTATAGAGTTCCAGTGGAATCCTCAACAGTCACCTCAGTGTGATTACTTCTCTTCCAGGATAGTAAAAAGCCCCATAGCACCTTTAAGACTAACAAACTTTATTGTAGCATAAGCTTTCAAGAAACACAGCTCTCTTTGTCACACTGGAAGCAACATTGTGCTGTTGGAGCCTACTGTCTCCTGGTGATTGCTAGTGGTGGGTTAGCAACCCTACTGAGGTATCCCTTTGTTTGAAATATCATTAATTGATTGTTAATCTTAAATCAACAATGTGCCATGCTTTATTTCATTTGTGTGCAATATACTCATTTTTGAGATGCATTTGTGATGGTAGTTTTTAACAAGGGAAAGCCCAGCCATTAGGGGTCAGGGTTTTGGATGATTAAACGTCTTCTGTATACATGTAAATAAAGGGGGGGAACTGGACCTGAAGATTTCAAGGCTCTTTCATCCCAAGGGAGCCAACTCAGGCAGCACCACTTGGATAATATGCATGGAATGACATCCAGATAACCAGAGGATGGAACAGCATTCAGAAGAGAATTAGACATGCTTAAGACACCCTGATTTTAATATGCTTAAGCATGCTGAACTTGGTGCTGGATTTTTATTCACTTGTTAAAATATGTATATCCTGTCCTTTTCTCCATATAAGGGGTCTCCTAGTGAATTGCAGCTACTATATTTATGGACCTTCCACTGCTACGCCCCCTCCCTCAAGTTTGCAGGCCATATTTTCATAGTAAATATGAATACATTCCAATGAATTAGAATTCTTTTGGTTCCGGTGATGGCGGCGCGCTAGAGCAGATTCACCTCCCGGACCTCCCGGGGGTGAAGCTGTGCTCCAGCCGAAGGAGGGGGTGTGCAGGCTCGTCACCCCCCCAGGAACCCGGTTGAAGGGACCCTGGCCATGGAACTTCTGAGAGGTCACCTCTTCGATGGCGGAATGCCGGAGAATTGAGGCGCCTCTCCGTTCAGATGGTTCTCCATGCTGAGAGACCGAATGGACCTAAGCAACGCTAACAAGGGCAAACACAGGAGATCGAGTGTCCGAAAGAGAACGTACATGAGGTCCGAGGACCGATTATGAACATAAGTTGTTTAAGCAATATTTAAAGAGAAAAGAAAGCTCCCTACCCTAACCTATGCAGCAGAGATTAAGGTGAGCGGTGGAGGGACACCTCCCAAGCGCACGAACTTTTGAGCGAATGAAGGGGGGAACGGGGGAAAAACAGTTAAAACTTAAGAAGTACTTACCAAGGAGTGTTTGAGCATTTAAGCGCATATTCAGAAACTTTCAAAAAATTGTGAAAGTAAACAATCCGAGGAACATGGCGGGGAAGAGGACGGAAAAAGAGAAGTTGCTGAAATCGAAAGTGACAGAGAGCCCAAAACTGGAAGGAACGAACAAGCTGGCAAAGATTTTGGCAGAATCCATGCGCTCTCTAATGGAACAGCTGAATAACTTCAAGGAACAGATGTCTAATATGACTCAATGTATCACCGCTCAGCAAACCCAGATAAATGAGACTTTGAAAATGATGAAACAAACAGCTGAGAAGGTGAAAGAAGTGGATGCCACTGCCCAAAATGTGAAGAAAAAAGTAAAACAACTGGAAAAGAAGCAAGTCTCCACAGAAGATCAATTGCTACAACTACAAATGGAAAAGGCTAACATGATTCTTCGCTTTCAGGGCTTGCCAGAGATTAAAGGAGATAATCTAAAGGAAATGATGAGTGAAGTATTGGCCCCAGTGACAGAGATGAAGGCAGAACTGTTGATAAGCGATATGGATGTGGCCTATAGGTCATATTCAGGATATATAAAGAAAAACAATCTGCCTGGGGAAATTGTTGTAAGATTCTCGAAGAAGCACATGAGGGATGTAATCCTGAAAGCAGTATCTGGAGTACCCCTGAAAGTTGGGGAAAATGTCATCAGAGTTCTAAAAGATATTCCATTTGAAATAAGAAAAAGGAGAAATAAATATAAAGACCTTATTCTTTTTCTTTAGACAAATTCAATTGGATATAGATGGCTAACTCCAGAATGTATCACCTTCAAAATTAAGGATAATAAAGAAAATATTGACTCTGTTCTGAAAGCTCAGGAATTCTTAGGAGTCCAGTTGGGAGGGCCAGAGGAGGAAGAAAAAGAAGGGGAGGACAGTAAGTCCAATGGCAAGCTGGACTCGGATTCTTCCGGAAAGTTCTCTCTTTCAGAGAAAGTGGCAGCAGCTCCTAAAAGTCTTTATAAACTGCGGAAGAGATGGGGCAAGGAGAAATGAAGCCTGAAGGACTCTGATTTGTGCCTTGGAAAAACTTTGAAATGAGATGACTTGGGGTATTTCTTAATGACAGTAAATTTTAAGAACTAAAAAGTTATTGTTAGACTTGACTCAGTTTGTAAAGGGATTAGCGGGATTAAGACTTGATGTTTGTTTAAGGTGATCAGAAGATCTCCTCTCTTGGGTTTTTAGTTAGTAGTGGGTATCTTTCTTTTATCCCATAAATGTAGTCCCCCCTCCCATTTTCTGTTGTAGTTTGTAGTATTATAAAAAATGCAATAAAAAAATCCCCTCCGGGGGCTTAAAAAAAGAATTATTTTTTAAGTGTAAGCAACTAGGCATTTCCTTGCAAGAAGTTTGAGTTCAAGTAGTATTTAATCATTTCTGACTGCAATATGGGCTAAAGGGATCCGTGCAAAACTGCCATGTAAGTTCAGGGTAATTCATTCACATATAGCTCCCCTGAGAGTGATACTTGCATTCAGTTTAAACCAGGTCAGTGGAAAATACAATGCACTCATTACTATGAAGTGCACTGACACTCTTGTGTCAGTTTGCGGAGTGGAATGTATTTGACCCACATTGAAATGGGGATGTAGAAAAGCAGCAATTTAGTGCAGAATATCTGGACCAGGATCTATTTTACTTTAAAAATAACATGACATATTTAAACCCTACTCTAAACCACCTCCATTTCATTTGTCCCAATAAAGTTGCTCTCAGCAACATCAGCTTTCTACGCTCTAAGGGAAACTTCCTTTCCCCAGTCGTGGCACTTGAGATTTGTTCAGTGCTTTTGCAGAGAATTTAAACTGAGATCCTATGCATTCCAGTCAGCTGCTTTATCACTGAGCTATTGACTCTCCAGTTGTGAACCAAATAGGTTTCATACAGTGTTCAATAGGTGGGAATTGATATCCCCTTGCAGTGGTAAAGCAGAGGTGTCTGGATGAGTAGGGTTATTTTTTTTTAATTTTCAAGTTTATTTAAGAAGATTTGAACAGTACAAACAGTAAATTCAGACTTTTGTCAGAGTAAAATATACTATAACTTCAATCAAGATTAGTATAACTCAGAATCAATAAACTGGTATAACCATACAGCCATATTTGTCTATTTCTAATAATCGGTATAATTGTGGTGAGTGCTCAGACTAAGGGAATATTAATTAGAAATGAAGCCATTCAATATAATTTGGGTTGGAAGGTAGAATATCATTTTCTAACATATATTGTATCAGAGGACACCATGTTCACACACATTTGGAATGAGAACCCGCATCTCTACTATGGCGTCCTTCGGAAGTATCAGCAATCTTGTCTATTATAAAATGGTCCAAGCATTTATTCCTCCATGTCTGGATATTTGGGGGGTTGGAAGAGTGCAGGGCTCTTCAGAACCACCAGGAGCTCCTGGACAAAGATTCCACCTGGGCTCCACATATGACCCTGATCCAAGCCATGTGTCTAATTTTGTAATTTAATATTTGTGCACACATATGCTGAAATGGGCTGTTTAAGTAAATCAATAAGAAATCTGTTTCCATTTACCCTTGTACCTTTATCTAGCACAAAGGCTGGAACAAAATGATTACATAGTGGTGATAGATGAGAATTACTGGGATCACTGGGATTGATTTTGTGGACATATTTTCTAAAAGGATTGTGTACTTTCTCATATATCTAGAAGCTTAATGTCCATGGTAGCAAAGTAACATTTAGAAAGGGAGATTATATGTCCCACAACAAACAATTGCCTGTACAGCAGAACAAACTTTGAGCCCAGTGGCACCTTTAAGACCAACAAAGACCAACTTTGATGATCTTAAAGGAGCCACTGGGCTCAAAGTTTGTTCTGCTGCTTCAGATCAACATGGCTACCCACCTGAATCTTCCTGTACAGTGTTTAAAGTAGAATGAAATCTAATGGGGGCAGGGTGTTTCTAACTTCTATTTCATGTGTTCCACTAAGACAGATTAACATTAGGAACATGCATGTACCAGGAAGATGCAGTTCATTTTGGTTCAGTTTGTGGTGTGTATGGTTTGTGAGTCACAAACCATCACAAACTTTTAGGCACCAAATGAACTGGTTTGGTTTGTGAGGTTTGTGACATGGTAGAACATGCCCTGGCATGCTAGAGGCACGAAACCCACAGAGGATCTCTGGCTGACTTTCTTCGATCTGTCTTCCAAGTTTGGCAAGGATTGGATTTACGGTGTCCACGTTATGGCTCCCCAAAGAAGGTGCCCCCAGGAAAGTGCTTTCTGGGGAAATGGCAGGTGCAGGTTCAGGAGGTTCATGTGTGTGTAGAATGGACCCTGTGCAAGCTAGAGACATCAAATTCATAGAGGATCTCTCCCCAGTTCTCCTTTACATGCCCTCCAAGTTATGTGCAGATTGGATTTAGGGGGTCCAAGTTATGCCCCCTCAAAGAAGAAGCTTTCAGAAAAGTGTTTTTGGGGAAAATGTCAGGCGCAGGTTCAAACCCTCTGTAAGCTACACATACCAAATGCACCGGGAACCTCACACTGCCACCCACTCCTCTACAATCTCTCCAAGTTGGGGACAGATTATATTTCAGGGGTCCCAGTTACTGACTCCTCAAAAAGGTCTCCCCAATGCTGTCTCTGGAAAAGACAGTTGCAGTTACAGGACTATATGGAGTGGCTCAGGAACAAGCCAGTTACACCAACATCACAGGGAAACTTCGCCTGGGTAGACCTCCCCACCAGACACTGGAAGCAAGGCAAGCATTCTCTTATGCTTGCAGCACCCCTAAGTCTCCAAAGGCAGGTTCTGAAGGACAGAAAGGCATACATCCCCAGAGTTTCAACAGGGACTCTCCAAAGTAACATCACAGCAGTTTGGCAGGCACCCTAGCCATACAACACAAGCATGGGAAACGTGCCCACAACTGTGTGTGAGCAGAGGGGTTGGCTCAGAGCCCTGAGCCCACCTACCACCCAAACACCAGCAGGGGAGAGATGTTCACAATTAGGAGGGGTGGGAAGGTATAAATGTGGGCCCTCAGGCAAGGCACCCAGTAGCTAAGCCCCTCTGCTTGGCATGAGCAGAGAGATGGGGCAGCTCAGAGCCCTGAGTCCACCTAACATCCAACCCCCATCAGGAGAGAGGTGTTCACAATCAGAAATAAATGAATGTGCTCTGATATCGACAACCAACAGAGGAGAGGGTGAGGAGTTGAGCATTCTAATCCTACAGAGCATAATGGGAGCCAGCAGTGCATCTTAAGCTCTGGAGGGCCCCTATTGGTGTTTCCAAGACTGGACAATTCACACACACACCCATTGCTTTGAAGTTTGGTACACATTTTGATGGAGCAGAGACAGTCTATCTGGAAATTGTTCCATTCATGAACTGCCACAAACCACTTGAAAGTTTGTGGAAAGTTCATCCTGGTTGACCTGCCATGAACTTCAGTTCATGAACCACCCAAAATTCATCACAAACTTTAGCTCATGAGCCGGTTCATGTCCATCCCTAATTAACATTCCATTTTCACACTTGTAAAGGGAGGGGAAGCATACTTTTACCTCTTTGATAGAGCATGGAGAAATATTAATTCCTCCCTCCCCCCCCACTTCTGTTCACAATATTATCAAGAGTTTGCTGCTATAATTATATTAAGTATGTTCTAAATTGCCATCCAGGGATGAAGAGGAGTTGTGATAAAGACTGACAAATAAAGGTGGTAGATTGAAAGGGAGGAGAGAGAATGGGAGGCATATCATGTGAGAAAGTAAAACGAAGGAGGAGAAAAGTGTGGAAAAGAGGAAGAGGAATTAAGAAAGGAAGGAAGATTGTTATATTTTCTAAAATGCTAACAGAGACAATCTGGATGAACAGACAAAACTATGGAGATAGGTGTAAGGAAAGGCAGAGGAAACAGACTGCTGAAAACAACAACCTTGTTAGGAGACTGTAGCCTGACAATGACCATAGCAGCAATGAGTTGTGCTTGCTGGTCTTGCCTTGA
>NW_015173147.1:280825-295314 GCF_001447785.1 Gekko japonicus | reverse complement strand
TGCAAGGGTTTTTCCCCTTGTGGTCAACTTTTCAGAAAGGCATAACAAGCTGAGAGTAGAGTTGTTGCAGCTTACTCTGCTCTGCCTTCCCTGTGCCCCTAGTGGCTGCAGTGCAGAACTGCATTAGAAGTAAAATAAATTGGATGCATTCTGAAAGCAGGATGATGTTGGCTTCAGCAGCCTTCCAGCTGGCTGTCCCCTTAGTCTCCCTCTCTCAGTGGCCCTGTGGTTGTGGAGATCATCTTCAGCCACCTTGGCTAGAAGTTATTGATGGACATGTCCTCCGCAAATACGTCTAATGCCCTTTTAAAACAATTTCTGATAGTGGCTACTACTATATCCACTGGTAACAAATTCCACAGTTCCATAACTCATTCAGTGAAGAAGTACTTATTTTTGTTAATCTATTGTCAATCCATTTTCCTCAGGTGACACAACTTTCAGCAGGGATGAGAAATTTGAAAGCATCCCTAGAGATGGAAACGTTCTGCATTAGCAACCAGAGGATTCTTACTACCAAGAGTTCTGGGAAGTGGTTAACAATGTTCCCTCTAAGCTGTGGAGTCTTGTGAGCAAAACTTCTACTTTGTGAGCTGCTGGCATTAAAGTCGTGAGCGAGCGATTTGGCTGCTGCATCAATTAGTTTGCCCTGGAGCCCTCCTTCCTGAGCTGAGACAAAAATATGTGAGCCAGAGGCTAAAAAACTGTGAGCTAGCTCACACTAACTGAGCTTAGAGGGAACACTGGTGGTTAACCTTTGGCAAGAGGCAAAATATTTTATGGAGAGGTGTATGCAGTTATCAAGACCCATACTCCTATAACAGGAATGTGCAGATGGGAAATGCTGCTTTTTTGGTAGCTTTGTCTGTCATGTTGTTGTAAAAAAACCCAGGGCCTCTATAGGGAAAAAAGACAGCAACTCCATCCTAGAAGCTTCTGCCTCTCTCTGGGGATACCAAAAGTCTTCCCTGACTGTCATGCTGTGTGTAAAACAGGCTTATCTTGAATTGCCAGTGTGGGAGCTAGTCAGGCAATTTCTCATTTCATGGTCCTGCTAATGACCATCTGCCCCTCCCTCTGTTATTTTTCAAGCAGGTATTAACCTTGCTGGTTGTTTCACTTATTTTATCTTCCTTTTGTTTTCTTTTCCTTGTTCAATACCTTGGTTTAAGAATCTCCAGGGGCGGCGGATTAATGGACCTTCAGTGTTCCATCCTAAGCCCTGAAATGGATCACAAACTTCTGTTTTATTTGATTCAGTGTAATTTACAGCTAGTGACTTAGATTTTTTTTTTTTTTGCTAAAAGCAATTGTAACCATGAATACATGGCTCCTACCAGGCTGAATAGAGACATGTAGTGCGATCTTAAGCAGGTATACTCAGAATCCTACTCAGGTCTACGCAACAGGGGTTATTCCAAGGAAAGTGTTCTTAGGATAGCACCATAAGGGAGGAATTCTAAGCATACTTACTAGGATGTAGGTCTTATCAGTCTCATTGGGCCTTCTAAATGCATGTGTTTAAGATATATCAGATCCCTGTCAGGAGGAAGAAAATGAGGGTAACTGTGACTTGCTACTCTTCTGGCCAAAAGTAATAGGAAATCCACGAGGCTAGTAGAGATATGCAGATTCCCCCTTCCATCTGTAATCTGGAGAACCAGGTTTTATTCCCCACTCCTCCACATGCAGCCGCTGGGTGACCTTGGGTCAGTCACAAGTTGTCTCAAAGCTGTTCTCTCAGAAGTCTCTCAGCCCCACCTACCTCATAGGGTGTCTGTTGTGAGGAGAGGAAGGGAAGGAGATTGTAAGCCTCTCTGAGACTCCGAGTGAACAGTGGGGTATAAATCTAATCTTCTCCTCCTCCTCGTCTTCTTCCTCCTCCTTCTTTCCTTTACTGTTGTAAGAACCCCCTTTCTTAGACACATTCTCCTAAATAAAGCCAATTTTCATGATGACTTTTAAATACTACATGGCCAACACTGCCACACTCTATATGACTTGGTTTCATCTTCAGACCTAGACTGATTCAAGGTCTGATTCCAGACCTTGTCCAGGTACCAAAATGGCTAATTTCGAGAGCAGCCCTCCGAAATGTAGAATTATACATGAATTACACAAAAAGCTCAGAAGCAGCTGCTGGGAATTTACCATCAACCTGGCCTGTTGTTTCCTGTAGAAATTTCTGAGGAACCATGTGACAGAAGAGGATGATTCCAAATGGCAATTCTGTTATCAAGACTGAAAAAAGTTTACGGCAAATCATTTGTCTAGAATGGATCAAAGTTGATGATAATAAGACCTTTTGCTTTTAAATTAATAAACACTGTGTTATAAGAGTAATGGAAAGCTGCATAAAATATGGATTTGGGGCTTTAGCTATAAATAATGAACGTATAGGTTTGATGAAGGCTTTCAAATATTCTGTATAGAGTATTTCTCCTGCGGTTACTGCAATATTAAAATACGTAACATTTGTCATGTAATCCCATCATGCAATAAGGATTAGCAAGATAACATTATTTTTTAAACTGGCGCGTCAAAGTCACACTGTAATTCAGAAATGGATTAGAAAGTTGGCCATCAAAAGCAGAGTTCAAATCCCAGTGCATTGTGCCAGTTGTTTACTCAAAGTGTTCTCGGCCACACAAAGCTTTAATTCTAGCAGAAGAATTATTATTGGAGGGAAAAGGGGAAAAAAAGACAACTGATCAATGATGTAACAGACATCACAGGACCATCAGGACAACACTGGGGCCCCACATAGACCGTTAATCCGGCAAGGTACAGCATCTGCATTACATGCAGAAGTTCCTAGGTTCAACCTTGGCATTTCTAGTTTAAAGGACCAATTAGTAGGTAATGGAATGGACCTCTACCTGAGACCCTAGAGAATCACTGCCTTTCTGAGTAGACAATACTGACTTTGACAGACAAATGGACTAATTCAGTATATCTTCATGTGTGCCATATGAGTATCCCGTATTACACAGAGGCCTTTGAGGTGCTTCTGGGAAGCCTGACAAGCAGCGTGTGAAACAATAGCTCTCCCTCATGGTTTAACCTCAGCCACTGTTATTCAGATGGGTTCTTCCTCTGAACATGTAGGTCTTGGAGCCAAACTCTGTGGCACATGTGACATGAGTCAGGCCATGGGTGCCCAGCCTAGCTTTCAGTCATACATTCACATATGGACTCACCTTTAAAGACCTCTCCATCACTCCATGTGACTCCAAATGCTGTGAGGGGGAAGGAGGAGCCTCAGTCTTCCCTCCTGTGCCATTTTCTTGCCAGTGGAAATGGCTGTAGGAAGGCACTGTTTGCCCCTTCCTCTGTCTCCACATGCAGCTGGAGCTGCACAGGAAGAAGGGATTTAATCCTCCAACCTCTGTTTGGTTTTGAAAACTAAATGGCCTTCTTATACTGTTTTAAAAGGACAAACAAAGCTGAGTTTTAAGGGATACCTCCCACCCTCCCCTTTTAAATCAGCAGCATATGGAAAGCCCAATGTGATTAGTGAACCTGACTGGGAGCTGAAAGGTTTAATTCCCCCCTCCCTTCCCAGAGGGTCTTGATCTGAATCAGAGATGCATACAGGCACAGTTTTCATTTACAGACTGATGGAGAACCATGATATTCATCATGTCTGCTTGGGTCCTTAATCTACAAAACCAATCTGAAAAGCGGAGAATTTATGCAGCTGGAAAAAAATAGCGAAGAACATAAAAGGGAGTGGAAAGTGGAACATTCATTCGTCCCTATTCCTTTTCTTTAACCAGTTACTGATCTGTATGAAGAACTGTCTTCATCTTATGAGACTGCCAAAAATATTTTGGAGTCTTGAATTCAGACTAGCGTTTCCGTGGATGCAAGGATTTCCACCCACAGAGCACAATTCTCCCATTCTGTGGCAGCCCCAAATGTCCCCCCTCCAAGCTGTCATGGGCAGGGGGTCCATGGGCACACGTGGAAATACTACTCTGGATCCAAGCTGGCCCTGTTGTGACAGACCATATCAGAAGCTTTTTGGAAATCCAAATATATAATATCTACTGGATTGCCTAATCTGCATGTTTGTTTATACTGAAAGGTTGTTGAGACAGGACTTCCCTTTGCAGAAGTTGTGCCAATTCCTGTTTAGCACGATCTGCTTTGATCTCTGTTGAGGCTAGATGGTGCACTGAGGAGTACCGCT
Organism: Gekko japonicus; assembly: GCF_001447785.1. Classification (NCBI taxonomy): domain Eukaryota; kingdom Metazoa; phylum Chordata; class Lepidosauria; order Squamata; family Gekkonidae; genus Gekko; species Gekko japonicus. The sequence goes on along the minus strand of NW_015173147.1, from coordinate 291,119 downwards.
CAATCAAATTATGGCAGCGTTATTCACACACTCACACACATCCCTGCCATGGAACAGCCACTTTTGATGAAGCTTTGCTTTCAGTGTGTTTCAGTGTTGCACTTAAAATAAGCATTTAGGATTTCATTAAACTATCCAGGAGACTTGTATTGCTCTGATATGTCTATCAACTGCAAATAAAGTTATCTGTTTTGCCAAAACCAAGGCAACCTGCTGTGCTGGGGATAACATTAAGAAAATATTGCAATTACAGGAGAAGGCAGGCTCCCCCTACCCATAAATGCCCAGTTCAAAGCCTGTGCAAGTGTTTCTTCCTGCTGTATCGGAGGACTGGACTGTGTTTTCATGGGCAATTTTGCGTCAGAATTTTGAGGCAACAATAGAACAAAGCCAATTTCATTGTTACTGCCTTTCTTAGCCATTAAGCTTAACACAGAAAACAACTACTCTTTGCTAATTGATACTGAAATTTAATCTAGCTCAATTTGTTTGGAATTTAAGATTAAATTAATTTAAATAACTTTTGACAGAGTCTCTTTGAAAGTTGCCCCCCCCATAAGTTCCCCACCAAAGTAAATCACTTTCCATTGAATTATTTATGAGACAATTTCATAGGGAGAACTTTAAAAAAAAACCCTTCAGGCAATAATAAAATGTTCTTCACTGTCATAGAAACAATTTGTTCTGGATAATTGCTTGTCAGCTTCCATTGGGAAATGGCATCACTTATAGACTAGGTAGGTGCCATTTGCCATGGATTTAACTGGGATGTATCAAGAGGTGCTTCCCCAAACCATCCCCTTCTCCCAAAATGTTGGAGTTATGGTCCTCTTGCCAAAAGGAACAGTTCCATTTCCAACTAGGTTGTCTACCCTCTGGTATAAGTCAGCGTCTATGATCAATTTCCTTCTGTGTACTAGGAAACAGACCTAACTAGGAAGAGAGACTGTAGAAGTAGAATTGTTGGCTCATAGAACTGAGTCTCTCAAAAACTGAATTCCAGTGCTACTGTACTCCCAGTTCATTCTCCTGGTCCTATTCTACCCTTTCCTGATCATTTTCACTCTTCCTTCTCCTCCTTTAACCTGTTTTTCCTCCTACTCTGCATTACTTTTCCTCTCACCTCTTGTCTCTCTGTTCACTTCCTTCATGCTCTTCAGTGCCACACTGCCCTATGCCCTTCCTCATGTGCATCTCCTACTCTGTCCCACTAAAGAGGTTGAAAAGCCCCCATATACTTACCAAGACAGGAACAATTAGGAATGGGCATGAACTGAAATTCATGATGAATTTTGGCCAGTTCAGGTTCACAAAGTGAAGTTCATGGCAGGTCAACCAGCATGAATTTCTCATAAACTTTCAAGCTGTTTGTGGAGGTTCGTGCCAGTTTACGAATGGATATATTTCCAGACAGATCTGTTCTGACAGGCGGTCATTTCCCCAGAAAGCACTTTCCTGGGGGCACCTTCTTTGGGGGGGCAGAACTTGGACCCCATGAATCCAATCCTCACCAAACCTGGAGGGTAGGTAGAAGAGTAGGAGACCCCTGCAAGTTTGGTGTCTCTAGCTCACCAGGTGGCGGTTCTAGTGAACAATGAACCTCACAAACTGAACCAGTTCATTTGGCCCCAAAAAAGTTTGTGACAGTTTGTGGTTCATGACCTGGGCATGCCACAAATCACAAACCAAACCACATTTTCCTGGTTCATGCCCATCCCCAGAAACAATGCACAGCAACCTGGACTCCAGACTTGTGCTCTTAAAACTGAAGACCACTGTTTAAATGGCTGTATTTTCAGTACCTTCGGTTCCTTCATGCTGTTTTCCCTTTTTGGACATGACAAATGCAGACAAATACACTGATAAAACACTGCAAAAAGGTAATCTCAATGGGATTGCATGAACAATTCTATCTACAGTTTTGTGTGTAGTATTTTACCAGTGTCCAGGAGCATATGTCTGCATCAGGAAAACACCACAGAAAAATAATTGTTATATGGGCATAGGCATAGGCATAATCATATCAAAAGAGGAAAACTACGAAGGTACAGAGTCTTAATATGAAGATGAAAAGTCGAGGAAGCCAGCGAAAAGAATGGTGCAAATGAGTATTAAGATCAGAACAAGAAACAGATTATGTCAAATGAATGGGAGTGGATCCAGGAGACAGTGGGGTTTGGGGAGGGGAGGGAGCATGGTATGATGCCATATAGTTCACCCTTCAAAGCAGCCATTTTCTTCAGGGTGTCTGCTGGCAATGAGTTGTAAAAGCGGGAGATCTCCAGGCCCTTTGCACCTATCTATTAAGTTCAATTTTGAAAGTAGTCCCTCCTGTTTTAACTTTTTGGACACCACTGTTTTTGTTTTGAACCAAATGAAGTTAGGGGTTAAGCTCTATCACAAACCCACAGATTGTAACTCTCTCCTATATTAAAAGTCCTTCCCACCTGGAGGCTGACAGCCCTATAGACTTCCCATTGGGACAAAAGTGTCAGAGTCCCACAGCAATCAGTTCTCCACATTTTCTTTCCAAAGAGTAAAGCTTTATTGGAGGCCGGAAAGGTAGGTCATCTGTTATACATATCCAGTGTCAGAACTGATCTTAAGGTGGGAGAAGTGAAAGATATATCGAGTTCAAAAGGGGCCCTCCTGATGGATCCAGGCCAATCAGCGAAAAAAGGCAAGAGCATCGAAAATAATGGGTGCACATACCAAGTCAGAGAAAACAGGAAAATGCCAAGGTCACTAGATCAGGCTACATGATAAGGCACTGTGAGAGAAGTGAAAGCTAACATTCCAGCAAATTATGACAGTTAGTAACAGTCTCATCCCCAACCCCCCAGTGATGGCAGCATAGCTGACAAAGAGCCAGAATGCAGCTCAGGATGTGGAGTGTAAGAGACTTGTGTTCTGCTGTCTCCTCCAGGCACCCGTCTCAGTCAGCCTAGATCCCCCTTAAACAGTGCAGTTACACTCTGTTACTTCTAGCTTGGCTGCAATGAGGATTTGGGAACAGTCACTGGGGGAGTGGCCATAATTGGGGACTAGTGGTGCTACAAAGGGTAAAATGGTGACTACTCTTGGGGGGAGAAAGGAGCTACAATGGAGTGGGTTCCATAAGGATCTCTAAAAACCTGCAGCTAGACCTGGAAATGATAAGGGAAGGGAGTAAAATGTCATTATTGTTAGGGAAAAGAAAAGCATGAATAGTAGATGTATTAATCCATTGAAAATGAGAAGGCTTTGCAAGCACCTGGCATATGGGAGAAAGAGAATACTAAAAAAGTACTCTAAGACAATGAACTTGAGGATGACAAGGGTCTCATAGGTGGATAACCACTCGTCTATCCATGAGATGTCTGCCAAATACATGGCTCTACAAGCACAAGACATCAGGAAAACACTGTATAGAAAACACTCCATAATTAATAATAAAATTATAAAATTAACAGCAGGTACATTGATAGGAGACAATATACCGGGCCACTCCATGTCATTGAACTACCAGCTAATGAACAGAGGTTGATCAAAACTTCTTTGAAAATCCAGGAAGCATTTTACTTTTATGCTATCTTGTCTGTTCTGCTGCTTTAAACAAACTAAGCTAAGGGCAGCCTTGGTGCAGATAAGGTGTTTAGCGTGTTCACCCAGTCTGTGTCTTGTATTTCCTCTAGTGACAGGAGATAAAAAGAGAAGCAAGTGTTAAAATAACGGGCATCCAATGATGATCCTTCAGGTTTGAACATATTCTTCTTCCTTTAATTCCTCTTCTCTCCATTGGGTAACCACTGACACTCAGGACCATGGACTTTCTAGATTTAATTGTATGTTTGGCCCAGTTAATTTCAAAACAGCTATGATGATGCTTAAGATGTTGGAGGATTTTACCACCCATTCTTTTTGACACTTTATCTGCAGTAGCCACAACTATGATTTGGGCCACAACATCTGACCATAGCATGTGAGCTAGCATTTGCCTTACTTTCTTTTGAACTAGCATTGTAGAGGTCCCCCAAGAAATGTCTAATATGTGGCACAACAGGACCCGAGCAATCTGCTGTTTTTCTGACAGTGGATGGGGGCACAGGTAGATGTACAAAAGAAGGAAATTACATAACTCAAATATGCAATATGTTTTTGAATCATTTTGAATTCTGAACAACAAACATCTTTGAACATTCACAAGTGTTGTTGTTGATACTCTACAACTTGTGATTTGAGCAAAGGAGTGTTTGTACCTCACAGCCCACCATTTAATACCAATCACAGGGCCCTTCTGATGAATCCCACCAGCTGGTGCTTAGCGCAGTATCACACAGAATCAGGCTATAAAACAAACTCAGCATAGCACTCATTTCAGTTTTGTACAGGGCTTTGTGAAATAAATGGGAATGGTTGCACATGCAAGGGGAAAGAGGAATGACCAGGTAATCCAGACTGCAAAATGTTATTCTCTTTTCATAAAACTCATCACTGTCTCAAATAAATCCTAAATTATGAGGTGTCACAGCCCAGCCATGATATCAAACTGGAAAAATCCCTGCTGAAGAGATCAGCAGCAGAATCATCACAGCTGCTTAAAAAGAGTGTGATGAATTAAGGAGGGTACTAAATGCATGATTTACAGTTATGGCCAAGACCTGTTTCTCTCAAGTATCACTTGGAGGTTTCATTTCAGGGTTGTCAATACTGTCACATTCCCCCAGAATTAGTATTACAGAGTGATGTCAGAGAGCCGCTTTTGGAACAAGCAGTAGGAACTTTTCAAAAGGGAATTTCAGAGCATTCTGAAATGACATTTATTTGCATTTGGAATAGAAATGGGGCTGGGCTTATTGAAAAATGGGCATTTAACCACACACACACACACACACACACACACAAAAACCCATATAGATTTATGAGGTTCTCCTAAGTTCTAAGAATCCCTGGGTCTCTCTTGTAAGTAATGACATATATAAACTCATTCTCCTATTAAACTTTTAGATGTGGGGAAGACTTAATTAATTAATCGTCCTTTACACCAAGATTTGCAGGAAGATTTTTTTGTTTTGTTTTTCATCCTCATCATAAGCTCAAATGGTCAAGAGATCTATCTTGGAAACCTCCTGGAGGTTGGTCAGACACACACTCAGGGACAGCATAGCTACTCTTCCCACAAGGTTCTGGCACTTCCTGGGTGGGTCCACAATTCCTTAAAACATCACACTTTGAAGACACATGCTTTCATGACCTGTACTTATTCATTTATTTATTACAAAATTATATCCCACTTTTCTCCCTTGTGGGATCCCAAAGTGGCTTTTCTTCCCTCCTCCATCTCATCTTCACAGCAACCACCCCAAGAGGTAACAAGTTGAGATATTGTAATGGGCTCAAGGTCACCTGGCAAGCTTCTTTGGCAGAGCAAGGATCTGAACCCACTTGTCCCAAGTCCTAACCCACCAGTTAAACAGATCTGTAATAAAGCCTCTCATAATGCCACACCCCTGACAAGAGGAGGTTTCCCTTCGTCCCGCAGATTCTGTTCCCTCCCTAGATAATGCACATGATGAGTACATATCATCAACCTCTTTGATCAGTGGGTAGTACAGATGATAATTGGCCTATGTGCAGAACAAAAGGGAGGAGAAAATAAGACCATGCCCACCTGTCCTCCAATCTGGCATGCCACCTACATCTCCAGTGTCTCCAGAGAAAGGTTGACACATCAGTGATGGAAACCTAACCATCCTTTCCATTCAGTCATGAAACATCATTGCTTGGATGCAGTGAGCCTTCCCTCCTTGTGCTCCTTTCAAGATCAGTGTTTGCCAAGGAGCTGTTACACGTGCAGGAATCCAAGGGGCAGAGGAAACAAGTGCCTCAGCAGAGGAGAGTCTCTATAGAAGCAGGAGAGACAAAAAGGGAACAGTGGCCCCGGTCACACGGGCCAGATATCGCGGGGGGGGGGGAGGCGTGGCTAATTGCCCCGGCGCAGTTTGATCCGTGATTATGCGATCAGACACACCGGCGACACACCACGGGTCTGTCCCTCCGCGCCAGCGGGTAAACGAGGTTGGCGATCACACGACGATCCTGCAGCGTGGCAAAGGAGCAGCATGGCGCGATCACACCAGCAACGGCTAGGCGCCGCTGCTGTAACAAACGGGGTCATGTATTATTTTTTTAAAGCCGAAACGGCACTTTCGCTTTCCTCTTTGTGTGCATGCACTGTTGGGTGCTTGTGTGCATCTTGTGGAGATTTGGGGGGAAAAAACAATGTTTGCAAAGGGACATGGGTTGGCACCAGATGCCACCACCGGAAACGCGATCAGACGCCAGACCTTGCCCCGTGGTTTCCAGAAACCTCGGAGGTACTAGTTTTTAACTCCGCATCTTTGGCGGGAAGCCTTGGGTTCGCCACGGGAGCTCTACGCTTCCCAGATGTTGCAGTGTGATCACGCCCGGAAAATCCACCTATCTTCTGTCTCTGTAGCGTGGCTAATGCTCCGTGTGACCGCAGCCAGTGTCATAGGATCCAAGACCCTTTGTTTAGAATGGCAGGGTTTCTGAAATAGCCCCTACTCAGAATGTTTGAGAGAGTGGGTACATTCCCCAGATACTTCATTAATTAGAATTCAGAATTCTATCCCTCCCCATCCCTAACTCTGAGATGGAAAAGGCTATAGTGTATGAACACCCCCCATGTACGCTTTTGCTTAATTAAATTTGATTAGTTCATCATCAAAGCTGCAATTGGTTTGTTTCAATTAACTGTGACCTTAAGACATTGTAAATGAACATCAGCTTTAATTGAACAATTTTTATCTTCATTAAAAAGTAAACTAAACAAAGGGTGCTTTGCTGTTACAGAACACAAAAATAACATATACCAACCCCCCCCCCCATGCATGTTTCTTTGCAAAATCTGACCTTTTTTGCCTAGTGGCAAGACTTCATGCATCCAAGTACAGAAACTGCAAGAGGTGTCATATGATCACATTCTGTCCCTTCAAAACATTTGAGCTGTTGTATATTGCACACCTGGATAATTTATCGTAATTTCACCCAATTTATAGCTAATCTAGTATCACTATTAGAGATTGCCCACATCTGTTACTGTGAGATGTTAAATAGGAACACAATATGCTATGTATAATTTGAATTTACCAATAAAAATCTTTATATTAACAAAAACAGGGACACAATACCTTGGATATGTTCTGTGAAACACAGTTCTGTCACCTCACACAGATAGCAGCAGCATGACCTAATCAAGATGTTATGTGGATTTTTCTTTGATAGTTGCAAAGTCAGTGCTGAACTGATCTGAAATGTGGATGGAGTTCTCCATCAACCACCCTGGAGTATGAACTCAGTGGTTTATAATCCTTACTTTCAATGTTCGACAAGGATTACAGAAATCCAAATTAGTGTCTGCCTCAGATAATACATCTAAACTAAGGATCACATCCTCTCTCTCTCCTCTTTAACTAACCTTCTGTTGGATCCAGCAGGGTAGCCGTGTTGGTCTGAAGCAGCAAAACAAAGTTTGAATCCAGTGGTCTTAAATGTCTTATAGGTGACACTGGACTCTAACCTTCTGTTGCTAGATGCTTTGAGTTCTCACTGCAGGGGGGGGAGTGGGGTATAATCATACCTAAACAAATAATAAACAACTAAATCAACCTGGGGATCAGATTATAACCTTGTTCCTCAAGGGCAATATGCCTTCCAAGATTTATCAAGGGCAAATAGAGACATGCTGCAGTTCTTATACCATTGTTCACTGTTCATGTCCATGCTGCTACACTTATTTCAGGTACTCCTATTGCAGGTATATATGTGATCTCTAAAGACAGGACAGAGTTATCATACCTGTCCTAAAACAGGTGAGCAACTGTTGTGCCTGTCCAAAAATGGGGGGGGGGGAGACTCCCAAATTCAGTTGAAGAATATCATCCCCTAGAATCTAGTTAGAGAGAGAAGTGGAATTTTGCAGGTGGAATGTGCTTCCTACTGAAACCAGTGGGCATAATTACTAGATTGATTAATAACCTCCAAATTTAACAACATTAATTAATCTAAGCAAAAATTTCATTATCTTCCTGCTCCCCCTTCTCTGACATCTTTAAGCATTATGGAACAATTCCAGTACTTGGTGAATGAATCTAGAGTAGGTCCCCCTCCCCTTTGTTCCTTGGACTGGGTGAGATATTTTTGTCTAACATTACTTATGAATTTTCTGTCATGCCTTTTACCTGTATCCAGCAATTGGATTTAATCACTGCCTTAACCAGAGTCATATCTTCTCAAACTGATCAAGTGCAGGATCAGAGAGCTGATCAGAGAATAATATGAACCTTTTGGGTCTGGAAGGAGAACTTGCCACATTTTGCTAGACATTTCAGACCCTGATTGGCTCCCAACTTGACCTTTTGTAAATCAGAAGGCTAGGAATCAAGTAGAAATGGAGATTACTTTCAATAGCCTATGATTATCAGCTAGCCTGGACTTCTCATTATCTCCTCTATGATTATCAGCCAGTTAGGACCTCTCATTGTTTTCTCCTTACCTTGCTAGGGAACCAGTTCCTTGGAACATTGTTCTTTTGGTTCTATATGCCTGGAAATTTGCCTGGGAAGAGACTACATATGGACCTCTACAATCCTATCCAGCTACTAGTTCCTGGGTCATTCATCACTAGGTGGTTTCTTTTTGGTCAACATAATCAGGATCAATATGTATGTGGGCGGGGGGTCAGGAGGTACATTTGGCTAGGGCCTCAAGCTCAAAGGTGGCCTCAGAGCTAGACACATGCTATTTTTTTGGCATTTTGGTAAATGTCACAGCTTGTCTCACTCTTGTTTGATGCTATGACAGACCTTCAAAACAGAAATAATATTTTATTGAATAAGCAGGGAATATACATAATAGGAGATTTGTAAAGGTTTAGAAAGGCTGAGGTAAAACTTCATACTATAAACAGATCTGAATTCTTAGATCATACAAGAGAGCATATTTGTATGGTTTCAAGGTTCTTTCCTGGAGAGGTGCTTTGTTTAGTATAATTCAGCACTAACACAGGTCCTTAATACTGTTTTCTGGAGAATAGCGTTTGCATATAGTTTCTAGATTTCTCCCTTCAGAGTTCTAGGTTTTCCCTTTAGATATTACAGTTTTTCACTAACTCTTGAGATGTCTAAGCACTTCCCCTTTATCATAGACCAGGGTTATCTTCCCAACCCCTTCTTACTGGCTAGGGATTATTCTTCTTTTCCCTAAGAAGCAATAACTCCTTTTCCTATTTGGCTTATCTGGGAGTTCTTTTTTACTCCTCAAACCTCCTGCCAAATTCCTCTTCCAGTACTATATGCCTATATAAAGCAGTGTTGTAGCTTTCTTGACTAAGAATCTGAATTCTCCCTCAAAATAGTTTTAATATATCTTAGACAATGAGGTAGCAAATATGGTAGAAGACAGAATCAGAATACAGGATGATCTTCACAGGCTGGAAAACTGGGCTAAAACAAATAAAATGAATTTCAGTGGGGATAAATGTACAGTTCTCCTTTTAGGTAGGAAAAATCAAATGCATAATTATAGGTTGGGGGAGACTTATCTTGGCAGTAGTATGTGCAAAAAGGATCTAGGGGTCTTAGTAGACTGTACACTGAACATGAGTCAGCAGGGTGATGTGGTTGCTAAAAAGGCAGATGTGATTTTGGGCTGTAAAAACAGAAGTATAATGTCCAGATCACACAAAGTGATGGTACCACTTTAGTCTGCTCTAGTTAAGCCTCACCTAGAGTACTGTGTTCAGTTTTGGGCACCACAATATAAGAAGGATATAGAAAAGCTGGAACATGTCCAGAGAAGAGCAACGAAAATAGTGAGGGGTCTGGAGACCAAGTCCTATGAGGAAAGTTTGAAGGAGCTGGGTATGTTTAGCCTGGAGAGGAGACGACTGAGAGGTGATATGAAAACCATCTTCAAGTACTTGAAGGGCTGTCATCTAGAAGATGGTGTGGAGTTGTTTTCAGTTGCCCCAGAAGGTTGGACCAGAACCAACAGATTGAAATTAAATCAGAAGAGTTTACAGCTAAACATTAGGAAGAACTTCCTGACAGAGTGTTTACTCAGTAGAACAGGCTTCCTCAGGAGGTAGAGGGCTCTCCAGGCCCGTAGCTAACCTGGGGCCCAAGGGGCCCGGCCCCCCTGTGATTTTAATGGGCCCCCTTCCCAATCATCGGCCCCCCTCCCCCCACCCCCGTTCCCATCAGCAGCTCCTGGCCGCCCGGAGCCCTTCCTC
>NW_015173147.1:249095-280675 GCF_001447785.1 Gekko japonicus | reverse complement strand
CCGCCTCGCAGGCCTGCCCTGCCCTCTCCCCCTGGCAGCGAGCGAGAGAGAGGGAGAGCGAGCGAACGAGCGAGCGAGAGGCCAGCCTTCCCTTCGTGGTGCGCCAGAGAAGCCCCTCGCCAACCAGGTCAGTGCACACGGCTTCTGTTCTGTGTTGGGTCACTGCCCACTTAGGTGCCTTCCCCTTTCGTCCCCGCGCTCGTGTGAATGCCGTATCTCTTCCCACCCCACCCCGGTCTTTGTCGAGAGAGCTGACGTCTGAATTTAGCAACTTAAAAAAAAAAAATCCGGCCAATCTCTTGCGCATTCAAGTTTTGCAACTGTGCAGAAAAGAGGAGCAGAAGCTGCACTCTTGAATTCGCTTTCTTTGCCGTTTATGACTCCGGTTGCAAAACAGCAATGGCAATAATAATCAATTCGCTTTTCAGCAGCGTGGGTCTAGGAGCCCTGCTGTCCAACTTGGGATTGGCCAAAGCTTTTCGGATCGGGATCCTCGCGGAACAGCTGAGAGCCGGCTCAAGGAGGAGGACCAAGGGGGGTGGGGGAGGGAAGAGTAGGAGAAGGAAAGAAACTTGCAAAGGGAGCTTCCACAGGACCAATGTCATCTCAGTTTAGTTCAGTTATTTGTCCCCAGCCTTCCCCCACCAATGGGAGCCCAAAGCACCTCACTCCAATCTTCTCGCCTCCCTTTTACCCTCACACTGGCGCAAAGTCACCCAGCAATAAGCGCACACTGACTCAGCTTGGAGGGCACACTGCGCTCCGATCCGAAATCCGGGACTTCCAGGGGAAAAAAAAAAGACTTCATGGATTCCAGGCGCTGGGGAAGGAGGCTGGCTTGGAAGGCATCCAAATCCCCCTGCAGTCCTCCCCGGGTTTCTTTCCTCCCAGGGGGGAAAGAAAGAGCGAAGCAGCCGCAAAGGAGGGGGGGAGCTTGGAAAGAGAGAGAGAAGGGGGGAGGGCAGTAGCTCACTTCTGGGTGATGTGTGTGCGGTGCGCGCGCGCGCTTCGCGCGCACACACACACACTTTGGCCCCCCTACTTTCCAAAGGGCCCCCCACTAGAAAAGCTTTAGCTACGGCCCTGGGGCTCTCCTTCTTTGAAGGTTTTCAAACAGAGGCTAGATGGCCATCTGTCAGCAATGCTGATTCTGTGAACTTAGGCAGTTCATGAGAGGGAGGGCAAGAAGGGTTGAATCAGTGCTTAGTTCTTGTAGCCCTTTCTTACCTGCCCAGGGAAATGCTGAACGCCACTTTAGGGTCAGGGAGCAAGTTTTTTCCAGAACAGTTTGGCTGGAGAGCCTGGAGGGGTTTTTTTGTCATCTTCTGGGCATGGAACAGCAGTCACTGGGGATGTGTGTAGGGGTGGTATTTGTGAATTTCCTTCATTGTGCAGGGGGTTGGAGTAGATGACCCTGGAGATCCCTTCCAACTCTATGATTCTATGAAGTACTTTTTTGACAATTCTCTGACAGAAATCACTGGCTCCCAAAGTCTCTTCCCTTAAAAGCCAAACCTTCTGGCTACTGGTCCAGATGCTAAATTTCAGACCAAAGACCAAAAGGCAAAAGACCTCTTTTCCCTCCCAATCTGCTATTTTATTTCCTCTCTAAGCTGATCCTGGCCAATCAGAGAGCGAGTAGAGCAGCCAATCACATAAGCTCTCTAACTCCCTGACTCTCTGCCACAAGCAGCATTTTAAAAAGCCCACTTTTCTTTGCAATCCATCACAGGTGCTTTATTTTTATGGATAGGGGCCTCAAAAGCTGGAAATGGCCTGGGCCTTTCTGGATATTATCTAATATTGCTTTATCCCTGGGATTCAATGGGATACTGATTTTTCTAACACCAGGTCACTTTGTTTTTCTTCCATTTCTGTTCTACTCACTGGGTCTCATGAATAAGCCTTTAATATTGAAATCTCACTGTATGATGGTATGGCATTAAGTGCTTCTTTGGAAATCTTCAAGATTGGACAGCAATCCTTCCTGCAGGAAAAAGAAGAAGAATAACTAACAAAAAAACCAGAATGGAATTAGTGTCAAGATCACTTTTCTGATTGTATGTTCATGAATAACTCCGAAGGCAGGGTTCAACAAGTCCCAGGTGCCTGATCGTCATGGTGCCTAGATATTCAATTGTGGTAGCTAGCACTTTCAGCAACAATGTTATTGTAGTGCCTCTTTGTGATCTTCAGTGGAAGTACAATGCCTATTTATCATTTCACATCAGAATATGTATTGGTATATGTCATAAAGTATACTCACATGAATTTCTTGTCATCGCTTGTTTATCTTTCCACCATTTAGTGTTGATATATGAATTCTTCTCTTAACCAGTTGCTTTCAAGACTGGCTCCAATATTCAATTAAATGGTACTTCAAGAAGAAGAAGAAGAAGAAGAAGAAGAAGAAGAAGAAGAAGAAGAAGAAGAAGAAGAAGAAGAAGAAGAAGAAGAAGAAGAAGAAGAAGAAGAAGAAGAAGAGGAGGAGGAGATTAGATTTATACCTCGCCCTTCACTACCCGAAGGTGTCTTAGAGTGGCTTACAAACTCCTTCCCCTCCCCACAACAGACACCCTGTGAGGTAGGCGGAGCTGAGAGAGCTCTGACAGAAATGGCTCTTTTTCAAGAACAGCTCTTATCAGAGCTACGGCTTGCCCAAGGTCATCCAGCCAGGTGCAAGTGGAGGAGTGGGGGGATCAAACCCGGTTCTCCCAGATTAGAGTCTGCGCACTTAACCACTACACCAAACTGGGTGTTTGAGAAATTGGGGAGAAGGTAGGTTAGGCTTAGAGGATAGCTTTTTCTTGTGGTAATGATAACCAGCACAACAAATGGTGATTATGGTGATAACAACAATTTTATCAAAACTATTTTTAAGTAATAGCTTTTAAAAATGTGAGGAACTGTGAAGAGTTTAGTCTTAGGTTTTGTGGCAGAAATAATTAGAAAACATAGGCATTAAGATAGAAAATCTTGAAGGGTGAAAAATGAGTGTAGCTTCTAAATTTTTGGGCTGGCCCCTACAGCCAAAGAAAATTTATCAAGGCATAAAATAATTTTGGGCCAATATATGATTATTCTCCCCCCAAAAAACCACACCCTCTCTCGTTATGATTAATATTTTCAAATATTTAGGTCACTGTTATACATCACAGAGTTATAGTAACCTTTAAAACGAGTGAGGAGTTGGGTGGCAGAAAAACTGACAGTTCAATTTCACCTTGTTTTCCATCCACATCTGTAATCCCCCGCCCTTCTCCCATTTTCCCATTGGTGTCAAAAATATGTTAAAGTCTATTAATATTGGCATGGGTGATGAAACTGATAAATGAGATGCCAAGCCATTGAAGGTACATCATTGTTTTTAATTGATTCTCGGCTGACACTTTATTTTAAAAAGTATCATTAATTGCATTAATTCCGTATCAAGTTAAAAATTACCAGACAGGTTCAAGCAGATTTCTTGCTTAGCAGGGACATATGCTTTGATAAGAAAGATGGCTGAAGGTTTCTTATTTCATTGCCACACTAATTTTTGCAAAGGCCAAATCCATATTTTACTAGAAATCCATATTTCCATAGCAAAAAAATGTGATTGTAGAAGTACTCAGGGCTAAGACACATATCTAGACTAGCCTACCTGCTGAGCTCATGAAGTGCAACATTGAATGGTGGTCACATTCTCTTGCACACCTTTTCACATTAATTGATAAATTTGGTATTTTACCAGAATCATGGTAAAATTCTATAATAATTCAAATTTTCAAAAAAGGTGATTCCAACAACCTAGATAACTATAGGCCCATTAGTCTCCTGTCTATTATAGGGAAAATTTATGCTAAACACTTTCTTAAGAAATTATCTGAGTGGATGACTTCGCATTATTTACCAGGAAGAGAGCAAATTGGGTTTGTAAGAAACCACTCTACTCTAGATCACTGTGTAGAATTATCTTTTTTAGCTGAAAAATATACCCGGCACCCTAGAGGCAAGCTACTTGTTGCATTTATTGATCTTTGTAGAGCCTTTGACTCAGTAGATAGACTCTGTGGGGAAAACTACACAAATTAGAGCTTGGCCAACGTCTTCTGTTTCTGTTGCATAAATTTCATCTCTCTAATACTTGTCAGGTTAGACTTGATGACAGAGGCTCCTTAACACAAAAAATCCCTGTGACCAAGTGTGTTAAGCAGGGTTGTGTTCTAGCCCCCACTCTAGTTAATTTGTTCCTTTCTGACCTCCCCTCCTATTTGGCTAAAATTGAACACACTCCCAAATTAAACTCAGCCCCGGTTCCTATCTTATTATATGCAGACGATGCAGTAGTTCTTTCTTTTACTAAAACAGGAGTAAAGCGCTCCCTATCAGCATTTATTTCATTCTGTAACCAGAACTCTTTATTTATTAATTTTGATAAGACTAAAATTTTTGTATTTTCTAAATCATGGAGGCGTTCTGTCTGGCAGATCAATGGAAGAGAAATTGAACAAGTGAAATCTTTCAGATATCTGGGTATTCTCTTCCATTATAATCTAAAATGGTCCATGCATCGGGAACACTCTCTTATCCTGGCTAGGAACAAAATGGCTGCTATAACTCATTTTCACTACCAAAAAAGTAACCAATTTGTCCTGGCTGCCCTACGGATTTTCAGGGCAACAGTGGTCCCCCAATTACTGTATGGGGTCCCCGTGTGGATTCAGGATCTTAACAAAAAGATCGAACAAATTAATGCAATTTTTCTGTGCCGTATTCTTGGCATTCCCAACTCAGTCAGTTATTTCACCTTGTGTGCTGAGCTGGGTCTCTATACCATAGAATCCAGAGCTTGGATTGCTACTATTAAATATTGGTTACATCTCTACTTTCAACCTCCCCCAAATAGTCTTATCACTTTTTTAACTGCTGACCTGTATGTTTCTAAATGGTCTCAATCAATAAGTGATAAATTAATTATTTAGGTATTGATTTAGACTCCCTGGTTAACTCCAATGAAACCTACATATTCTAAATAATTCAAAGGAGAATTCAGGATATTGATTTACAGTTAATAAAAGCTGGAGCAGAGGGGACTTGTTCCACCCTTTCCTGGGTCTTGCTTCCCCACAAAACTCTATGGCTCAGTATTTTTCAAACTTAACAATCCCTTCTCAATGCAGAGCATTTATGCTGGCCAGATTTAATATATTTCCCTCAGCTGTGGTCACAGGGAGATTCTGCAGATGCCTCTGTAAAGAACCTGACTCTGTTCATCATATTCTCTTAAACTGCCTGCTGTTTACTCAGCTGCGTGCACATTTGATTAGTCCCCTCCTTCAACTAAGGCTGCGACCAATAGAGGTATTGAATTCTTGCTAGCAGACAAAAACCATTAAGTTACTGAGCAGGTGGCAGAGTTCCTGGCAAATATACCCAGGGGCCAAGAAAAAGAGGAAAGAATAGAGGGAAGAGGAAGAGATAAGGAAATGGAGAGTGAGTGAGAGAGATAAGGTGTGTCTATCCTCTTTGGATAGTTAAGCTTCTTATTGTAACTGTTTTAATGACTGCGATATTTGAGATTACTGTTCCAAATTTGTATCATTCTGTCCTATTATCTTTATTATATACAGTGCTACAGACTGCTGTACTCTGACTGTTTTCCTTTGTTGACATATGGATTGATTTGTACTGCTATTCCTTTCATAGAGTTATTGTATGCCAATAAAAGTTATTGGAATTGGAGTATTGGACTAGTCTACATTTTCTTTTGCACACACTTCCAAAAGGAATGGGCAAATGTTCATTTAAAAATAATTACATATTTGTCACCTGTTTTAGTTGGT
Source organism: Gekko japonicus (assembly GCF_001447785.1). NCBI lineage: Eukaryota > Metazoa > Chordata > Lepidosauria > Squamata > Gekkonidae > Gekko > Gekko japonicus. The sequence continues at coordinate 274,850 of NW_015173147.1, read as the reverse complement.
TGTTGGTTTGCTAGATTTGTTTATTTAAAGAACCTATATGCTCCCTTTCTTGAGACCTGCTCAAGGTGGTTTACAAAGTGAAAAACAATACAATAAAATAATAACCAGCAACATACTAATTATCTAGTTTAAATTAAAACAAACTAATTAAAAACAAATAAAATTAAAATGAATGTTAATATAACCCATAAAACCAGAATTGTATAGACAAAATGCAAGATTATGCAGTTATGGCAAAACTGACAAATTATATTAATCAGAGACCGAATGATGAATTTGAGAACAATTGACAAGCTTTTTATGCTTACTATAATTAATCTTTGCAGTTATATATTTGAATGATTTATTTTGTAAATGAGAACTCTTATATGAAATATTAAGAACATTATCATTTGCATGGTTTTTGTTAAAATTATATACAAAGTTAATGAGAGTTTGCCTATGTTTCATTTTATAATTGATAAGATAGGACAAAAATTAAAACACATTAGGATAAAATTGAATATTTAGGTTGCTATTGTGGTTTACTAAGCTACCATGTTATGCATATTTTTATATACTTTTAAATCAATGATTGTCCTTAATATCTGTAAAAAATGCCCTCTGTACTGTTTTTATAATTTTATTTCCTTCTTTTTTCCCTTACCCTCTTTCTTTATTCTGTATTCCTATAAAAAGGTAATTTTTTTAAAAAAAATATGATCTATAAAACCAAACCATAAAAACAACATTCAGAGGCTAAAATGGTATCCATAAAAGAGCCCTGAGGCTAGATGCAGACAATAAATACTGCTAAAAAATATGGATCCCATCACTTAAAAGTGGTGGTGGGAAATGAGGGTTGCCAGAGGGAGGCCCCCTGCCATAGCAGGAGAACCGGCAACTCTAGTGAGCTTACAAATTGAACCCCTTTTTGTTATTGCCACCCCTTTCAGTTCTTCTCATAGCACTTGGGGGAGGAGATATTTGAAATTTTGAGGCTTCATTCAGAGCAGGTGGGGGCAATGCCCGATGATTCAGTCCTATGTCTGAGGTCCCGAAGATACCATGTTAAAATTTCTCAGGCTTTGAGAAGCTATATTTTGGCGTTTGAATTAAGATACAGAATCAGGCTTGTTTTGAAGTATTTTTGTATGGGGAAGAGAAAGGGGCAATAAAGGTCCTGCACTAGGATGCAGGAGTTATTTTTTTCATTTCTTCCCCAGTTCTTCAGCACTGAAATAGCAAACATTTAGCACAATACTGCCGGAAGGGATAGTGTGCCTCTTTTCATCTGGTTGTATTGAAGGGAGAAGAGGACCTGATTTACATGATTAGACATGTTACTCCTTAATTTTTATAGAGGGACATAGGCACTGTTTGCTGGCAATAAGGGAGGAAATGCACCCTATTATCTAGAGAAAATGAAGAATGCCTTTAGATAAATTTATTGTAATAATAGTACAACATAATTTCATCAGGAAACAATGTGCTGAAGGAAAAGGAAGGATGAAAACACAAACGTCTGGGATGGGGCCCAAAATAACTTTCCCTAGCCTGGTAGCTTTGAGTGTCATGCCTCCCAAAGTAGACAATGGGTCCTCCTGGCCACTGAATGTGCAACTCCCTATCTGTACTTGCAAACACAGTCTTCTGTAGAGGAATGAAGCACAGCTCTTGCATGCTTCTCAAAATGAACAGCCCATTGGCATCATTATTCATGTCCATGTAAACAACAGAGTATAGGCAATAGATCAAGATTTTTTGTCATCTGATTTCACCTTCAAGTATCCCACATCATCACCCCCAGTCCCATTGTGGATTCTGAGGAGTCAATTAGATTTTAGGAGGATTATTTAAAGAAATATTATTATGCTGGTCTGATGTTTGCGAAATTTAAATAAATCAAATGATCACACTTCATATTCCCAAGATCTGTCGTTTCTTTCTGATATTTTAAGTAGCAGTGGAGTAGCTCAAGTCTATTCATTGCTACTTAAACACAGCAGCTCCTAGGTTCACATGGTAGACTTGAAAGCACAGTCAATCCATACTTTCGTTACACGTTTACCACAGCTCTAGACAACACTTCGTTGCAACTATGGCATAGTAGATTCCAAGGTCACAAATGCATAGGATGACTATTTCCATGTCAGTCTCCAGTTGCCTTCCCTGCTGAGCAACAGAAATACCTTTCAGGGCTCTAATTGACCCTAAGATGCTATTGTGCCAGCTTCTATACTTTAAATTAGACACTGCTGGCAGGCTGGGCTAGTGCTCAGACAATGGAAAGGTTTGATGGAGCAGGCTTAAAAGCAGGCTGTGCCTTTTGAGTGCAGGCATTTGCTGTGTGACCCCCCATACCCTCCCTCTGGGACCAGCATGGGACTAGTTGATGCTTAGCAGGAATTATTTTAGCCTCTTATGGGTTGCTGACCTCCATAGGAGGGGTGGAGATCTCCCAGAATTACTACTGACCTCCAGACTACAGAGTTCAGTTTCCCCTGGAGAAAATGACTGCTTTGGAGGCTGGACTCTATGCCATTATAAACCACTGAGGTCCCTCCCTTCCTCAAACCCAGCCCTTCCCAGGCTCCACCCCCAAACCTCCCAACCAAGAGTTGGCAACTCCACTTCAGATTAGCAAATGGGGAGGGGGGGAATGTTTTGCTACTGTATGCAGATTCCAGGTACATGTTGTTATAAATAAGCCTAGACTGTTAGGGTTGTCAGTTCCAGATGGTGAAATTCCTGGAGATCTGGGGGCACTTGTGTTGTCTAATGGGCATGTGGGCTGAAGGCTGCAGGGGAGAGGGGGTACGATTGCATTCTCCTCTCTCTTCCAGCAACAGAACTGTGCTGATGGAAAAGGCAGAAATGGTGATGTTGCTCCCTTCCCCACTCCAAGGCAGCCTCCTGACCTGTATCATGGATATTAAAACATGTGTCCCGCAACCCCAGTAATGAACTCTCCCAAGGTTGAAAAGGACTGCTTGGAGCTGGGAACATGGGAAACATCCCTAACCATCAGGGCTTTCCGCAGACAAATCACCAGATCCAACCCACTGAGATGGACAAAAGAGTGAAAACAAAGTTCTTTGCACACTAAGAAAATAAATATTGTGAGTTAGTTGCAAAGGCTCTACAGGTGCCCTCAATGTGTTCAAGCCCTACTCTATCAAACAATAAAATATTAATATTAAAATATTCAACTTCAGCTGCTTGAATTATATTGCTTTTTTCAAAGATCACCCCTGTTACTATAATGAGAGGAAAAAGAAAACATAGTTCCTAGAAGCTTTGTTGTGAATGTCAGCTGGTAACACTGAGTCACAGAGAAGTGTTAAATCTGTATCATATATTCCCAGACAGATCTGCAATGGAAAATTCATATTCTTTGATGTTTTACTACCAACCAAGGCCAACAACAACAACAAAATTATTAGGATAGAAAATCTAGTGGAGGAGGATGGTAAATAGTAGGGCACTGAAGGTTAAATCCTGTGGGTGATGGAAAAATTGTTTATATCCCATTAGAGAGTCACCTTCAGGAAGCACAAATGTAAATCAGCATTCAAAAAAAATATCTTAGCCCGACCTTTGGAAGGAAAAAAAAAGTATAAGTTTGACTGTGGATTTTAACATCTGTTCAGGTAAGCACATGTGGCTGGCATTTGGTTACTTTTGTATCCTGTGGGTGCAAAAGGCCACATCGGAATGCAAATAGTATAAAAACACTGTCAGCCGGATTGCCTGCATGACCCTGAAAGGGCAAAGCAACAGCGAAACTTCTTAAAAGTAAAACGTCCATTGGAAACAACTGATTGGTTATATGTTTCAGTGTTTTTTCCTAGGTTTGGGGGTATTTTTGAGGGGGTTCTATATTTTTTCCCAATTAATTTTTTTATTAATTTCAAAATCTTACAAATTATTTACAAGTTATTCTACAACAGGAAGTGAATTTAACATTCTTTGGTAATAGTCTTCTACAATGTGCCAATTCTATTCTGTATCTACTTCATTTGTGAATTGTAATCTTTAATTAATCCAATAGAAATTGGCACGCCTAAGTTAATATTTCTGCCTCTCAAAATTACTCCAGTACAAATGCACTTATAAACACTATCTCCCATAATTTCCCTTTGGATCTTCTTATGCTTATGGCCATATATTCTATATATGTTTCATTTCAAAATCATTATGATAAGATGAATTACTAGAAAGTAAGATAGAAAGTAAGATGCAAAAAAGAAATATATTCCTCCATTTCTTTACTCGGCTCTCTAGTATCTTTTACTAAATTCTGTTCTTCCTCTTTAACTGGAGCTCTTCTAATCGGCATTCCCTTACCCGGGACTCCGGAACAATTCTGGAGAAGACTATTGCTGGGTATCCCAATGGCCCTATCTGCGTGCTTCCCTGCACTTTATGTTCCAGGCTACTTTACTTAGGGGAAAATATATAAGGCAAAAGGGGGGGGGAAGTAAGTCTATTTATTTAACATTCAACATTCAGCAGCAATCTCCTCCAGTGTAGATCTTTGCAGTCTTCTGGTGCATTCCTCTTCTTTTGGTTACCAGTTCTTGGACTCCTAACCCGAGTCCGCTTCCAACACCTTCAGAAACTCTTCACTGGATGTTAGATAATGGGCTGTGAATATTCTTCCTTGGTGTGTGACCGATATATTTCCAAGAGGAAGCCAACGATACCTGAAGTTTTTCTCTGCAAGCTTTTGTGCAATTGGGTGCATATTTTTCCTGGCATTTAGTATTTCAAAAGGAATATCTGGATGCAGCTGGACCAAAGTGTCCTCAAACTTCAGACCCCTGTTCTTCCTGGCAATTTCCAAGAGGTTCCACTTAGTCTTTGTGTCTTTAAGATCTGCCACGATTAGGGGTGTGTAAAAAAAAAAAAAAATCAGCCCATTCGGATTCCGCCGAATCTGGCAGAATCAATTTCTGCTGGCAGTAAGACTCCTGCATGTTGCTTTCATCAGTACCAGCAGATTGGGGAGTCTTTGGCCAGCTGAATGTCAATTTCAGCCCCTTTATAGCCTATGCGCAATTGAAGTCAACGGCAAAATTATAGGTTATATTCTGGGGGCTGGAGGGGAGGGGGCTTGAGGGAGAGGCTCCACACTCGAGGGGTAGCTGTTGGAGCCTCTCCCCAAGATATCAACCACGTTTCAAGAGCATTGGACCATGGGGTCCAATTCTACGGGCCCTCAAACAGGTTGCCCCTATCCCCTCCATTGTTCTCTACGGTGGGAAAAAAGTTTTTTTCCCCCACCATAGAGAACAATGGATAGGGACAACCTGTTTGGAGGCCCATAGAATTGGACCACCTGGTCCAATATTCTTCAAACCTGGTTGGTATCTTGGGGATAGGCTTCAGCAGCTACCCTGCGAATTTGGAGCCTCTCCTTCAAACCCCCTCCCCTCCAGCCCCCAGAATATACTGTATGTTTTCACCATTGACTTCAATAGCCCATTGGATATAATGGGGCCGAATTGCCACCGAAATTCCGCAGAAATTCGGTGGCAAACTGATTCAGATCAGAGAATCTGAATCGGCCTGCAGCAGCCCGAAAGGCACATCCCTAGCCACCATATCAGGTGCACATCCCTAGCCACGATATCAGGTATCAGTGCTGGCGAGCCTGTTCAGGGAGGGTTTACATGGAAAGCATTGTCTACCACTGGCCCCAGAAGCTGTATAATTCCTTCTAACCACTTATTTAAAGCAACAGTAAGGTCCTTATTTAATTCACAGTTCAAAGAAATTCCACGGAATTTTACTCTAGTTTCCTGTGATTTAATTTCTAACGGCATTAGCTTGCTTTTCGCCCATCCTTCAAAAGTTTTCAGTTCGGCTATTTCTTTAGTGTTCTTTTGCATGCCCGCAGTTGCCGTCTCCGCCTTCTCCTGTGTCTCTTGCAGCTTTTTATTGACTTTATCCAGCTTTTTCATAATAGGAGTCATGCTGTTTCTTATCTCTTCTTTCAAGGTTTGTTTTAAATCCGTCAGCATCTCCTGGAAATGCTTTTTGGGTAAAGAGTCTTCTCTTTTCCTTTTGGTAACACAAGCTTCTGCTTCCTCCATTTCCAACGGGGGAGGAGACTCCTCGTCCGAAGAATTTTGGCTTTCTTGCATTGCTCTAGGCATCAGTTCTTGCCACCTTTTGCTCCCTTGGTCCTCCCCATTGTTTTGGTAAAGCTGTAATATTTAAATTGCAGTGGATTTTTTTAAATTTTAATTCTTTTGTAGGAGCCCGACACGGAGGCTGTGTTGGGTGCGACTGTGCAGCTCTGCTGTTGCTCCACCCCCCCAAGGGGGTGCTATATTAATGACTAAGCTGAAGTCCAATTTATGTATCCTTTCTGAATTGCACCCCTTTCTAAAGAGCCCAAGCCTTCCATATACACACCTCTGCCCTCCTTGCAAACCCATCTTTGACCACTGAGTTGTAATGTCTCTTCCTTGCAATAACACAGACAACATCAACAAACCAAAGATGTGAGAAAGGGACAGGGAGCTCCCCAGCATGATGATATCATATCACACATGGCTGGTATCACATGATATCAGGCAAAGACAGGAAAGAGATACAGAGCCTCTGGGTTTCATCTAGGGATGCTTTCAGCTTTCTCATTGGCCCTGGTTTAGCTAGAGAATCACTATCTTGATTTTGCTTTTCCCTTGTGCAAATCATTATTTTGCCATTTTCGGCTACCTTGTACCAAAAGTTTCATAATTTCAATGTATATTTTTCATAAATTGTGTAAAATGGCATATAACACAGATGTGGTGTAGAAATAAGATATTACAAAAAATCATGTGAAAGAAACTAATTGGAAATCCATGGGTTTAGACTGGAGTAACCCCACAAAGGACTGCGCTGCTAGTCTTTTACAGTATCTGATTTGTTTTATAAACTGAGTCAGAACAATGGTCAATTGAAAAAAAAAAATGACGCTACAGAACTGGAGCTCTTTGGTCCATCTGGTCTAGTAACATATACTCTGCACTTCCAACTAGTCTAATGAAGCTTTGATTTTCACAAACAACACATTCAGAAATGAGGCTTACTGTACTTGGAGAGGCCATTTCCTTTTCATTTGAGCATCCCAAATGATCATGTTGATAATTTGTTCATAATTCAGCCTAAGTGGTATTTGGAGTGACTTTTCATCTGAGCAGTTGGTAACACTTGAAATGCCACATTTACATTGCAGTCCTAAATATATGACATTCAGCTCCAGCTTGTACTTCCAGCAGATCCCAGGGAGGCTGTGGGAACTCTGAACAGATACCTAGAGGCAGTTTTGAGATGCATGAGGGCTAACAAGCTGAAACTTAATCCCAACAAAATGGAGATGCTACTAGTGGAGGAAGGTTTGATTCGAGAATTGGGATGTCTCCTCTTCTGAATGTTCCACTCCTCCCTAAAGCAGCAGGTTCATAGCTTGGAAGTACTGCTGGACTTGGGCTTCTATTGAATGAACAGGTGACAGTGGTGGCTAGGGGATTTGGCTGGTGAGCCAGCTGTGGTCCTTCCTGGGTGCAAAAGATGTCACTACTGTGGTGCATGACATGGAAACATCTAGATTAAATTACTGCAATGTGCTGTATATTGAACTGCTCTTGAAGTCTGTCTGGAAGCTACAGATGGTACAGAGTATTCCAGCCAGAATGTTGACTGGAGTGGGTCATACAGACCATATCACTTCAAACTTGTTCCATCTACACTGATTCCCAGTTTGTTTCTAAATTCAATTCAAGGTACTGATATCAAACTTCAAAGCACTATACTTCTTGGGGCCAAGATAACTTTAATGCTACCTACTCCCATATGAACCTACCCAATCACTTTGGTCACCTTCGATTGTGAGGCACTCCAAAGGGATCTGTCGAGGGTGGGAGAGTGTCAGTGTGGCAAATGGGGTTCAGTGTGGCCAAGTGCAAAGTGATGCACATTGGAGCCAAAAATCCTAACTATAAGTACACGTTGATGGGGTCCAAACTGGCAGAGACTGACCAAGAGACAGATCTTGGAGTCGTAGTAGATAAATCAATGAAAATGTTGAGACAGTGTGTGACTGCAATAAAAAAGGCCAACACTATGCTGGGGATTATTAGGAAGGGTATTGAAAACAAATCAGCCAGTATCATAATAAAAGGTAAAGGTAAAGGTTCCCTTGCTCGAAAGCCAGTCGAGTCCGACTCTAGGGTTGCGGTGCTCATCTCCGTTTCAAAGCCGAAGAGCCAGCGCTGTCCGAAGACGTTTCCGTGGTCATGTGGCCAGCATGACTAAACACCAAGGCACACGGAACGCTGTTACCTTCCCACCGAAGTGGTACCTATTGATCTACTTGCAGTTTCTTGCTTTCGAACTGCTAGGTTGTATCATAATGTATCATAATGCCCCTGTATAAATCAATGGTGTGACCTCACTTGGAGTACTGTGTACAGTTCTGGTCACCACACCTCAAAAAGGATATTATAGCATTGGAAAAAGTGCAGAAAAGGGAAACTGGAATGATAAAAGGGTTGGAACACTTTCCCTATGAAGAAAGGTCAAAACACCTGGGGCTCTTTAGCTTGAAGAAACGATGGCTGAGGAGTGACATGATCGAGGTTTGTAAGATTATACATGAGATAGAGCAGGTCAAGAAAGAAGTACTTTTCTCCCTTTCTCACAATACAAGAACTCATGGACACTCAATGAAATTGCTGAGCAGTCAGGTTAGAACAGATAAAAGGAAGTACTTCTTCATCCAAAGAGTGATTAACACATGGAATTCACTGCCACAGGAGGTGGTGGTGGCTACAAGTGTGGACGGATTCAGGAGGGAATTGGATAAACATATGGAGCAGAGGTCCATCAGTGGTTATTAGCCACAAGGTATAAATAGGAACTCTCAGTCTGGGGCAAGTGATGCACTGTATTCTTGGTGTTTGGGGGGGGCTACAGTGGAAGGGCTTCTAATGTCCTGACCCCACTGGTGGCCCTTCTGATGGCACCTGGTATGTTTGGCCACTGTGTGACAGAGTGTTGGACTGGATGGGCCATTGGCCTGATCTAACATTGGCTTCTCTTATGTTCTTATGCCTTGTTTTGGGTTACCCTGCCATCTGAAGCTAGATGGGTTGCCCTTCTTGATCATGTTGTTAAAACTTTAGAACTCCCTCCCAAGGGAGGTTTGCCTGTCTCCATCTGTCTATCATTGTCTTTCATCAGTAGGTCAAGCTTTTGTTTTTTTTGTTTCTTCCTGTTTTGTATGTATGTATGCATTTAAAAGGAGCTGCGGTGGCTCAAGTGGTTAAGACGCTGAACTGTGGAACTGTGGAAGGTCAGTAGTTCAGCAGTTCGAGACCCAGGTGCCGCGTGATGGAGTGAGCTCCCATCTCTAGTTCCAGCTCCTGCCAACCTAGCAGTTCGAAAGCAAGAAATTGCAACTAGATAAATAGGTACCACTTCGGTGGGAAGGTAACAGCGTTCCGTGCGCCTTGGTATTTAGTCATGCCGGCCACATGACCACGGAAACATCTTCGGACAGTGCTGGCTCTTTGGCTTTGAAACGGAGATGAGCACCGCAACCCTAGAGTCGGATTCGACTGGCTTTCGAGCAAGGGAACCTTTACCTTTACCTATACATTTAAAACATGTTTTTTACTTTTTAATGTCTGAAATGTTTTGAATAATCATTTCATCACCATGTTGGCGACCCTGAATTGGGTGGAAGACAGCATAGAAATGTTTTAAATAAATACATAAATATGCAAGGTTACACCTTGTCTACTGAAGTGAATAGTCTATTGAAGTCAATAGACTTAGAAGGGTGTAACTGTACTTAGGACTGTACTGTCAGTATCCCAGATAGTTGCTGTTGGCACATGCACACAATTAACTGGATTTCCTAGATGTCCTAGAGTCATCATGTGAAAACCATGAAAACCAGCTACATTTTGAGTATAGGCACTGCTTTTGGACCTTCATAGTGGATGACATTAATCATACTGTGGTATCCATCATGTTGGTACATGCTCAAAACTTGCTGGATTAAACTACGGTTCCCAGGTAGTAGTGTGACTTGATAAATACAAACACACTCAGCCTTAGTAGCCAGGTTGGCAAACAGGCTGGAATAGTAGAGCTGAGCCATGGAAACCCACTGACACATGCTTAACACAATCAAGGATTAGACAAAAGGCTCAGAAGAACAAGAACAGGCCAGGAAAAAAATAGCGTGGGAATGAATAAACACATATTCTTCTAAAGACATTTGCAATATTGGTACTGTTTAAAACAAATTCAAAGTCCTCGATAAAATAATTTCAAAAGTGTTTCACTGTGCTAATTGCAATTTGAGATCAAAGCACAATTCAAGCTGAATAGTGTTCATTCATTCATTTACTGGACAAGGCCCTGGAAGACCAATACATTAAATTCCTGGGTGGTTATTTTATTGGTAACTAGCAGTTCCAGATTCCAGTGGGAAGGGAAAGTTAAGCCCATTCCACACACAACATTAGTCCAACCTTAAATGACTTCCCAAAGATCCAAGATTTCCCATTAGATGAAACATACAGCTTGCTTGTAGCTGAGGTTCATTTGAGGTCTGGAAACTCATACAAGGAGGAAGAGTTAATTGTCTACATCTCTTGCATTATAGCCACAGTCCTTATCAGGGGTTCCACCGTTTGTATTGATTAATAACAATGCTTGGGATATTGATTTAACAGCCTCCCCAGTGATGCGATTAATCTAATTTTAACTAGAAATACCAGGACTGAGCCCAGAACTTTATGTGTACAATCAACACATATGCTTTATCAATGAAGAAGACAGGTAGGTCTTCTGTGCTCAGCAACAGTTTAACAATTATAGTATGTACATTATTAAAGAAATGGACGTTCCAAAGGGAAAAAAAAATAATTTCCCTTCCAGATTTTTAATTAAAAAATGGAAGGAAAATGTTGAAACTGAGTATGGAGTAAGGAGGATATTGTTTCTGCCAATTTACCACTGCATGATGCTATTGGCCAAACATTTAATGACTTCCTTGAAGTTAACTTTATTCAGCTCAAGTGTAACAGAAGTAAACCTTGTATAAACCATAAATGTTCAACTTGAGTTCACTTCTGAACGTTAAAGGCAACATTTATTCCCTGCACTGACACTTCCAAGATGTGTAATCAGATGCCAATTAATTAACATCAGTATGTCAGGTATTAATTAGAATAATTGACTAATGTATTTTCACATTGAAAACTGCTCTTTTTTTCTTAATTTGGTGCACTTAGTTAAATGGGAAATGCAATCAAAGCAATGGAGAAGACCTTTCAGGTCACTCCTCTCCATTCTTCTGCCAATGAAGGTTAGTTGCCCACAGTGCAGTTTTGGATGTTCTCTTTGAATTTGTGTGTGTGTGTATGTATATGTGCACATGCAACTAAAAAGGTCCCTCTTGGAAAAACAGCCCTTCTGTATCTAATTGACTTCAACACTGGAAACAATGGCCCTTACTGCACTGACAGCTTGCTCTGGAGAATCTGAGAAGTCAAACCTTAAGGGCAGCGGGCAGCACTTAAATACCTGCAGAAACATTCTACTTTAGAAAGGATTCGCAATTTGAAAGTGGACGAGAACAAAGAATCACAGCAAAAGGAGTTTTGGTAGATGTGGGGCAGTAGTGTGCTGGAAGCGGTTTGAATGCAGATTCCTGTAAAATAAATACAGAAACAAGAGAAAGCCCCAACACAAAGTGGAAGTGAAAGCAGGACAGAATGCAGAATGGAAGAATAGGATACACTCAGAACCTGAGACAAAATATGGGTGCAAAAAGGACCAATGTCAGTAGTTTTAACAGATGCTTCAATAATATGCAGTTCTGTTAAGACTGAGCCAAAATGGGTGCCTGGTTTGGCAAAAAACATTCATTTTGAATTTTCAGAAGGCTATTTTCGTAGTTATTTGGGGGAATAATTGTGAAAGGGCTATCCAACTATTTGCTTTGTGATCCCTGACTGGCTAGGACCACCCATGTGATCAGTAAACAATGTGCTTTCAACACTTCATCTGCCCTTTTGGGTTACAGCTAAAAGCCAAGCTTGATTGACTTCACAGCAGTATGATGTGATTTCTGAATGCCTGAGAGAGACTGAAAAAAGCAGCAGAGTCTCCCTCTTTGTGACAGTAGTAGTGGCAGCCACAAAAAAAAGATAGGAACAAACATTTTCGGAGATTATTCCATTCCACTGAAATCCCTAATTTCAGCACAGAAAGTGAACCTGGAAAATACTTAGATTGGAGTCTATTATCATCTTAGAAACCAACAAGATTTGGGGGGTATAAGCTTTCAAAAGTCAAAGCTCCCTTAGTCAGCTATGTAAGAGCTTTGACTCTTGAAAGCTTATACTACGGAAATCTGGCTATTCTCTAAGGTGCTACTGGACCCTCATCTAACTCTTCTGTGGCAGATCAGTATAGCTACCCTCTGAAACTATCTTCATGGGGAATATTTATTTATTTATTTATTTAATTACATTTATATCCCCCCCGCGCGTGGGCTCAGGGCGGCTTACAGTACACAGGTGTAATACAACACCATAGTTACACCAACAAGGCACACAGTGCAATGAAAATATGGTTAAAACATTTTAAAACAATTAAATACAATGGGCAACTCCCAAGGATCCAGCGCGACTAACACACTCGCTCCCTATTGCACATCCCATTGAGGGGGGATGCTGTGGCCCCAATGTTCAAATGGCCAGTCAGCCTAACTTAGCGGTGCTGCTTTGCAGGCCCCAACTGGTGGTGGTGGTAGCGGGGGCGGCTCCTATTCAAAAGCCTGGTGGAAGAGATCCATTTTACAGGCCCTGCAGAACTGTAACAGGTCCCGCAGATCTCCTCCGGGAGCTCATTCCACCAGATAGGAGCCGCCACCGAAAACGACCTGGCCCTTGTGGCAGCAAGCCTGGCCTCTTTAGGGCCCGGGGTCACGAGGCGGTGTTGTGACCCCGACCGAAGTGTTTTTTGGGGTCTGTATGGGGAAAGGCAGTCCCTCAGGTATGCCAGACCCTGGCCATGTAGGGCTTTAAAGGTAAGCACCAGCACTTTGAAGTGAATCCAGAATGCTATAGGCAGCCAGTACAGCGCTTTCAGCACAGGCTGGATGTGGTCCCATTTCGAGACACCAGCAACCAGCCTGGCTGCCGCATTCTGCATCAGCTGCAGCTTCCGAATTTGCAACAAAGGCAGCCCTATGTAGAGAGCGTTGCAGTAGTCTAGCCTCGAGGTAACAGTTGCATGGATCACTGTGGCTAGGTCTTCGCAACTAAGGAAGGGGACAAACTGCCGCACCAGCCGAAGATGGTAAAAGGCTGCTTTGGCAGTGGCTGCCACCTGTGCCTCCATCGTTAAGGTGGGGTCCAGGAGCACTCCCAAACTCCTAACCTCCGAAGCTGTCACCAAAGGCGCCCCATCGAAGGCCGGGAGCGGGAGCCCCAATCCCATACCGTTCCATCAGTGGCTATTAGCCACAAGGTATAGATAGGAACTTTCAGGTTGGGACAAGTGATGCTCTGTATTCTTGGTGCTGGGGGGGGCAACAGTGGGAGAGCTTTTAGTGTCCTGGCTCCACTGGTGGACATCCTGATGGCACCTGGTATTTTTCGCCACTGTGTGACAGAGTGTTGGACCAGATGGGCCATTGGCCTGATCCAACATTGGCTTCTCTTATGTTCTTATGAGAGGAGAAGGAGATTTTTTTCCCCTTCCCTCCAAACTGGGTAGGGGGACAGAAACAATGCTTCTGGTCTCCCCATTGCAAAAGGGAGAGGATAAACAAGTGTGGCTTGTCCCCATCCAGCTTTCAGCTCTTTCAGTTAATTTTCACCTTTCCTTCCTTACTATGTTATTTATGTACATGTACATATTCATAAAACACTGGAAAAATTGATACAAATGGCATCAAAATGTACACCCAGAGACACTCTAAGGCATCAATGAAAGACTGCACAAAAACAGTATGATTACTTTTTTTTGTAATTTCTATCCAATGTGTATGTGTGCATCAGTAATATAGATGAGCAGAAAAGCCAGAAATGAATTGGAACTGTGGAAAACACCATGGGAAACCATGCATACATAGTGCTGTGTACACATGAATACATATGAAGCTGCCTTATACTGAAGCAGACCTTTGGTCCATCAGATTCAGTATTGTCAACTCAGACTGGCAGTGGCTCTCCAGGGTTTCAGGTAGGGAACCTTTACACCATCTACAACCTGACCCTAGAACCTTCTGCAAGCTAAACAGGTGCTCTGCCTCTGAGCCACAGTCCAACCCTCTATACAGCTTGCTGATTTTTTTTTAAAAAAAATACAATAGAAGATTTCTGATTTTGGAAACAAGAGCAGGTTGTTCAGAATTGCAGACTCCAGAAAGTAATTTGGGTTTGAAGAATTTCTTGAGTGCAGCTAATGTATATGCATGTGAGATCCAGAAATTCACCTGCATATACACATGAAGTTGCCTTCTACTGAATCAGACTCTTGGTCCATCAAGGTCAGTATTGTCTACTCAGACTAGCAGCAGCTCTCCATGGTCTCTGGTGGAGTTCTTTCACATTACCTATTCCCTGGTCCTTTTAACTGGAGATGCTGGTGACTGAATCTGGGACCTTCTGCATGCAAAGCAGAGATTCTTCCACAAAGCCACAACCCCTCCTCAACATGTAGCTGTTTAGATCCTTGCCATGAGTTAAAACTATTATTAATTTCCATTTTCATCCTTAGCCTAACCTTGCAGGCAAAGATGGGCTCCACTTGAAACATGGTAAGACCTGCCTGCCAGCTCTGCTAACCCTAATATTTCACACAAGAATATGAATGAACCCAAAGGGCTGGGAGAGATGCATTATTTAATAGAAGAGAGTTGTGACTCAAAGTGGGGACAACTCCATGCATGCTGTTTGTCTTTTCCATTTTATTTTCCCTCTTTTCAAACAGCAGCTCTTCTATGCTTCATTGTAAGCTGCTTTAAAAACTCTCTTGAGTTTTCAAAAAGTCAGAATGTATATTTTGGTCCTTTCAGTTAAGCTGTTTTGACGGGGCCATTTCTGCTTTCCCACTCTAAAGATTTGCATGCAAAATCAGGAAAAATTCACCATATTAGAGAAGACTATGCATTTAGACACAGCTAGTTCTAAATGGGTTAAAGTGAACGGGGAGGGGATTTTCTGTGAATCTTTCTAAATGCAGGACTGCACATAAAGATACTGGAATTCTGCCTTTTCAAAAGGGGAAAAATGAGATTTTTCTCTCATCTTTCCCCATATGTTCACACATTAAAGCAGACGTTCCAAAGCTAATCATCCAAAGGTATTATCATAGATCATTTTACAGAAGAGTAATTTACTGCAATAAAATACTCCCCACCCCACCCTACAATGGCAAGATTAAATTGCCCTCATTGGCTTAAGTCTATATAACTTGCTTTAAGGATACAAAACCCTGTTTAATACAACATGAATGTCTGTTTTAATGAGTTTTTATTGCTAAAAATCAGTTTGTTTTCTTGCGCAGAAGTGCAGTCCTGTGGCCAGGCTGCTACTGTGGTTATTGCTAAAAGACATTTTCGCAGTGAAAATATTTCACTTTGGTAAATTGTGATTCACACTCCTTTGACGAGAAATGCCTCTCTGCAAGATATTCTTCTTTTCTTTTCATGCTTGTTGTAAGCTAAAATCTCAACAGACACAACACTTTACCATCATAGTGCAGATCTGGTTTCTCCTGTGTTTATAGTGGAGAAAGGCAAAAAGAAAGAAAGAAAGCAATATCATACATTGATTGTGTTCCTGGACTAGTTGTACCCGGACTCAACTATCATGGTGCAAAAGGAACCATCCTGTGAAACCATCTCCTCATCAGACAGATGGAACAACACATCAAAACCTGTTATTTAGTTGTTTGATACAAATGGGGACATCTGCATAAATCAACTAAACTCCATACCAGCAGCCAAACTATCTCTGGTAGAAATTGGCACTTACGCCCAGAAGTGGACTGGGAATTCAGGGCGAGGACAGCCTGAGCAAGCCCAGCCTATGCTGTTATTTTAAAAGGTGGGTCCAGCATACCTAGTTATCATTGTCTTGGGGTCTTTTTGTACTTCTTAGCCAAAAACCATATTTGGAAAATGAAAGTTCACTTCTTTATTTTAATCAGAATTCTTGTCTGTGTACTAATAGTGAGGCCAGCCAAATCTGAGGAATGTACAAGATAGAGCTTTTTACAAACCTGAAAAATGCCCCAGGTTTGCAGGGAAAAAATGTGAAATAAAAAAAAAAATTGGAAGGTTTAAAAAACCCCAACTGATAAAAGGAGTGCCTGTAGCCTTAAGCATAGGGCTGACAACCTCCGGGTGGGGGCTGGAGATCTCCTGGAATTACAACTGATCTCTAGGTGACACAGAAAATGGCTACTTTGGAAGGTGGACTCTATGACATTAAACCCCATTGAAGTCCCTCCCCCCCACCCCTCCTCCCACAGCCTTCGAAACCCCCCCCCCCAAAAAAAATATCTCCAGGTATTTTTCAACCCAGAACTGGAAACCCTATTTAAGCAACAGATTCCCACAGATTCCAGGCTTGTTTCTATCAGTAAAAGTCAGGGGAAGAGGACAGGGCCCTTTCCAGGTCTGTTTTAGCCTTTGTAAAAGGTAAAGGTTCCCTTGCTCGAAAGCCAGTCGAATCCGACTCTAGGGTTGCGGTGCTCATCTCCGTTTCAAAGCCGAAGAGCCAGCGCTGTCCGAAGACGTTTCCGTGGTCATGTGGCCAGCATGACTAAACACCAAGGCGCACGGAATGCTGTTACCTTCCCACCGAAGTGGTACCTATTTATCTACTTGCAATTTCTTGCTTTCGAACTGCTAGGTTGGCAGGAGCTGGAACTAGAGACTTTAGCCTTTGAAGGAGGACTAATTGGGGCCAGACCTGGCTAGGTTTGCCAGCTCTAGGTTGGGAAATTCCTGAAGATTTTGTGGTAGAGTCTGAGGAGGGCAGAGTTTGGTGAGTGGAGAGGCCTCAGCTGGATATAATGTCATAGAGTCCACCCTCCAGAGAAGCCATTTTCTTCAGGGGGACAGATCTCAGTTGTTTGTTCAGTTGTAATTCTGAGAGATCTCTGGGTCCCACTTAGAGGTTGGCAAACCTAGGCCTGGCAGCAACCTCTGAGTGACCTGATACTAGGGTTGCCAGATCTTACCTCCTCGTCAGTGGGGGGTGGGAAAGCGCTTTCTGTGTTGCCCCATGCAATGCCCTGACATGATGACATCACACAGAAGTGACATCATCACACCAGGTCACGGCTATTGGAGGCAGGGCTGGTTGGTGGCAGGCAGGAGCCCATGAAACGGGGAGATCCCTCACTCCCACCAGGGGGCTGGCAACCCTACTTGATACCACCCAACTTGCATGACATGACTGGGCCTGGCTGCTTGCCACTGTGACAGCTGCTACCTTAGGAAAGCCAGTGTGGTATAGTTGTAAGAGCTTCAGGGCAGGATTGGGAAGCAATGGGTTTGAATTCCCATCTTGCTGTGAAGCATAGTGGGTGATCTTGGATCAGTCACATACTTTCAGTCTAACCTACCTCTCAGGGTTGTTGTCATATAAAAAGGAGGAGAAAAGAATAAAGTAAGCTGCTTTGGTCCCTACAGCGGAGACAGGTGGGGTATAAATGAAGTAAATAAATAATAAATATAGCTGAAAATGTGACACAGCTAAAAGGTAGGCTGATGATTGGCTAAGAAGGAGAGAATGAGGCAGGGAAAGGGAAGAGGATATGAGGATTGCCAGAGTGAGGATAAGAGGACATAGTATGGGAGGGGGATAGAGTGGAAAGTGAGGTGCCCCTTGAGGGTTCCCTACCATGCAAGTGGGCCTATCCCAGTGGCTGGCACCACAAAAATAGGCCAGTTTTCCTAGGTAGAATCTGCTAGGGGTGGGGTGGGAGGGAGATGGAAAGCTTTAGACAGAAGGGCAGATAAAGGGAGGTTGGCTTTTTGGTGGGAAGGAGATAGGCTTACAAACTACAGGTTAGGAAGTACCTGAAGATTTGGGGGTGGACCCTGGGAAGGGTGCGGTTGGAGGAGTGGAGGAACCTCAGAAAGTTATAATGTCATAGACTACACCCTCCAAAGCAGCCATTTCCATGGGTGGTAGAGTTGCAAACCTCTAGTGGGGGGAGGGTTAGAGATCACCTGGAATTGCAACTGATCTCCAGATGACAGAGACCAATTCCCCTGGAGAAAATGGCTGCTATGGAGGGTGGACTCTGTGGTATCACACCCTGCTGAGGTGCCTCGTCTCCCTAAACCCTGCCATCACCAGGCTGCACTCCCAAACTCCAGGGATTTCCCAATACAGATTTGACAACCCTAATTCCACTATGCCCAAAGCTGTGTACAGATGTTCCCATAGATGACCCCAAGACCAGAGTCCTGTTCCACTTCTATTAGAACCAGCATACAAGGAAACCTTTGAGCGGACCTGGCCACATCAGCCTCCAGCACCTCCTCTGGGACATGGGAATGGGGAAGGCACTGGGCCAGAGTTGAAGCTTGGAACAGATGGAGGGTTGCATGTTTTGGAGTTTGGGCCCTCCCAGACTGTGGCCTCTCTCTATAGAACTTTGCAAGATGAAGGACCTAGTCCTGGCTATAGGAAAGGGTGGAATTCTCAGTTTCTTATATAATCCTGCTGTTGAGTCCCAGCTTTTCTGGTATTGTCAACTCATAAGGACAGGGGGGGGGGGTCAAGCAAAAAATACACATATTTAACATTTATATAAAAACAGCTCTCTGTTTTTATTTTGTACGTCAACATGTATTCAGTATTGATTCAGGTGGGTAGCCATGTTGGTCTGAAGCAACAGAACAAAGTTTGAGTTCAGTGGCACCTTTAAGACTAACGAAGTTTAATTACAGGTATAGGCTTTCGTGCGCATGTCACTTTGTTGGTCTTAAAGGTGCCACTGAACTCAAACTTTGTTATGTATTCAGTATGTGCATGTATACAATCATAGTGAACTATGTGCCCTAGTCTTACTAGTTACAATATGGTCAGACAGAAGTTTAAGGAATTTTGCACGCACACACCCTCCAGCACAGAAATTGTCTTCTGTCTGTGTTCAATTGTTATTTTTTCCCCATTTCATTTTGTTTAAGTATTTATATCCCACTTTTCTCCCTAATGGGAACCAAAGCAGCTTACAACCACCACTAAATGTTATATAGTTTAAACCACAACAAGCAAACAAAAACAACCATCTGAATCAAGTGGGTCTGGATTCACTTGCTGACATCCATATTAACCATCTGTGAGCTGCAGGCCAAGAGCCCTTGCCCTTTGGATTGTGCCCAGGCCAAATAAGTTAGCAAGATCTTCTTCACTCCCCATCCCAGCCTGTCCTTCTGTCCGTTGTCTTCTAATACATCTTATCTCTGTAATGAAGGTAAGAGGAATCTGTACCACCTACTCAGGGAATCATGGCGTTTAGAAGACAGTGCAACGCAATATTCTACAGAACAAGTAGAAAAACTGAATATAAGCCTTGGTGTCTAACTTTGAATGGTTCTTTATAAAACAATCTGGAGGTATGATCCCATTGTGACATGTGGCTACATGCCAGAGTCTCTGTGCGAGAGGTGGCTCCATAGCTGTCTCTGTTCATCATTGTTCAGCCAAGTGAACTGCTGGTCTGTCTGCAGGAAGCAAAAGAATTGGTTGTGTTTGCCAGTTTGCTAACCCCTATGGGCACAACTTCTCCCGGTGGTGAAGGTTTTCAGGGTAGAATGCTGATAAGTTCCAACAGACAATCTTGTACAATATGTTACATGGCCCATGAAGAGCTTTCTTTATTCCTTTTTTAATGCTTCAGGGATCTCTTTCTGAAATAAATAGCATGTGTATATGCTTTCTTTTAGCTACGAGCATAGTGTCAATTTTGGTTTTTAATCTTTATAAGAGGGATGAATATATTTCATCCTTGGGTTTAACAGTTTCTTCAGCAGTAGAACATAAACTGGCATAGATGATACTGGCAGATATTCATACCAATGAAAGTTTCTTTATTGGCTTAAGGCAAACAATTGTAAGGGCATTTTAAACAGACTATGCAGTTACATACATTGTTATTGGCAATCCAATGTAGTCTCTTGATGGTCCTCTTCATAATCAAATAAAAACAGAAACCACAGAAGTATTTCTCATAGGGCTCTCCATCTTTAAACTTCCCTCCCTTTGGAAGTGAGTCAGAGACATTTACAAAAATATTATTTCATTTAGAAATTTCATATCCAAAGAGATATAACAAGAAGACCTTGCAGCTATTATCCAGGTCTTTGTTTCTCCCTCACAATGTCAGTTAGGGTAGGATGTTAAATAGTAGATGCTTTTACTGGGTCTTTCCTGACAAGGTGAAAATAAATAATGAAGACAAATGAATAATATCTCTTTGGAATCAGTCTTGACTTTGTGTATGATTCATTACTCATGAATAATTATGCCTGGAAGTAGCCAAAACATGGAGGAATATACCTTCCAAAATACCTAAACAGTGAGGGACAGAGTAGAAGAGACTATTTTTATACCCCACTTTTCTCTACCTTAAGGTGTCTCAGGGTGGTTTATAATCATATTCCCTTCCTCTCCCCACAACAGAAATTTTGTGATGTGAATGTAGCTGAGAGAGTTCTGAGACCTTGTGCTGGCCCAAGGTCACCCAGCAGGCTGCATGTGGAGGAGTGGGGAATCAAACCTGGTTCTCCAGATTATAGTCTGCTGCTCTTAACCACTACACCACACTGGCTCTCAGAGATAGTCTCCATTGATGTCCTGCTTCCTCACACACACATATGATTGTATAAGCAGTTCTGTGGGGAGAGGAAATATAGTTGATCCATTTTTTTTCTGGCACTTTGGGCAGTGCCAGAAAAATCTTGAGGGAAGGATCACTGACTGAAGATTCTGGGAATAACATCTGGGGATATAACAAAGCTGAACTCTTTTTTCCTGTCTCTCTATTCTTGGGGTATAATCCAGTAAAGACTTAGTTATGTGTAAACCAATTGCAATGAAGGGATTTAAGTGCATACAACTCTTGCAGGGTCATGGTCATCGTTAAAGAAAACCAGGAGCTCTGTCAGTTGTTTGTATAGCAGATTGGGAATATATCTATTATTCAGAATTTTTAGTAATCTGTTTAGGATTAATAAACTAAGAAGCAGTATAAAGTAGAGAAATTATTCAGACATTTCTATTGGGAGGTGAGATTTTGTGAGAAGTGAAATGTGAAGTCACCCCCCCCCCATTTTAGCATTTGAAGGTTTTCTAGGAAAACCAATAGAGTCTATAAGGTTTATGACATTTCTCAGAATGTTCCTATTTCTTGTCAACTTGTCCCAAGTGAAATTCAGACTCTATGGAATGTTTAGGAAAGCCAAACGTTTGATCGAATGAACAATATTTCTGTAGACTGTTGTTTGTGTTCATGTATTTGTGTTGCCTGAATTCCGTCCTCTGAACACTACAGCAACTTTCTACAGGTCAAAGTAGTTCTGTATATGAGGTAGTAGATGCAGTGAAATAATGCTAAATACTTAAGGGTTTATGACTGCAATTTCAGACCAAATTCCAGGTACGTTACTCATGCCAGAGATGTATATAAAACTACCATAACAATCAAAATTTGAATCAAGGCTCATAAAGCCACTTTGAATCTTTAATGAAGGCTCTTTTAAGGCTTCACTGCCAGTGCAGCAAATCAGCACAGTCTGCATCCCATAATTTGTATTTGGGGGGGGGAGTCTGCAGTGACAGAAACCACCTTGCTGCGCTCATTGTTCTAGAAGAGTCTTCTCATTACCCTTGTAAAAGCTGGCTTGTTTCTTGGAAGCAATCCCATCTGCCATTGGGGAAGTTGGATAACAACATAGCCTGAAGAACACTGCCCCTTTTATATTTCACTCAGCCCATTGATAATGGGAATGGCTTCAAGGATGAAATAACACAGTAAGCTGTTGATTATGCGCTTGTGTAAATTGCTTTGAGCATGGAAACAGCCACATGTTAATGATGATGATAGATGTGGCAATCAAAGGTTGCCTACTCCTGACCCAGAAACAGAGCTTTAAAAACTTGTAAACAGTAAGATATTATGTGGAAGGGGGGTATTTTACCCCAATGCTGGACTCTTCAGCCACCATGGCCTGATGTCGGCTGGATGGGTAGTGGAAGAACCTCTGCTTTGAATGTAAAAGGCCCCAGGTTCAACCCCAGGCACCTCCATTTAAAAGGACCTGGCAACAGGTGATGTGAAAGACCTCTGCCTGAGACCCTGGAGAGCTGCTGCCAGTCTGAATAATCAGTACTGACCTTGATGGGCCAAAGGTCTGATTCAGTAGAAGGCAGCTTCATGTATGTTCAAGAATTCAGTTTATGACATCTGGCTGGAGAGGCAGGGGGGCTGCTGAAGCTCAGAGGCAAGAAACATGACTTCTGGGAATTACTGCAACATCCTATTTTGTCTCTCCCACTCACCATTTTTTTACATCAGAATTCCAATGAGCAGAATGACCAAGTTCACGTTCTTCCATAATGTCCATGGAGACGATGGATATTGGGAGATTTCTTTTAAAGTATAGTTAGGGATAAGTTAGGGTAAGTTAGAGCCAGTTTGGTGTAGTGGTTAGGAGCGCAGACTCTAACCTAGGAGAACCAAGTTTGAGTCCCCACTCCTCCACATGCAGCTGCTAGTGTGACCTTGGGTCAGTCATGACTCTCTCCAAGCTGTTCTGTCATGAGCAGAAGAAGAAGAAGAGAATAGATTGGATTTATACCCTGCCCTTCACTACCCAAGGGAGTCTCAGAGTGGCTTACAAACTCCTTTCCCTTCCCCTCCCCACAATGGACACCCTGTGAGGTAGGTAGGGCTGAGAGAGCTCTGACAGAAACTGTTCTGTTTTCAAAAACAGCTGTGCCAGGACTATGGCTTGCCCAAGGTCATCCAGCAGGTGCAAGTGGAGGAATGGGGAATCAAACCTGGTTCTCCCAGATTAGAGTCGCGGACTTAACCACTATACCAAACTGGCTCTTGAAAGAGCTATCTCAGCCCCACCTACCTCATGGGGGGTCTGTTGTGGGGAGGGGAAGGGAAAGGACTCTGTAAGACACTCTGAGACTCCTTTAGGTAGCGAAGGGTGGGGTATAAATCCAATCTCTTCTTCTCTTCTTCTTCTACCCTATATACTGGGCTGTCTGAGGGTCATCAGCATTACGGACAATTTCACTCTGGCTCAGAGACCCTCCTCGCCATATGGGCATACCTCACGTCCTTGCCTGAACACAAAATGGTGCTGAGCCCCCATTAGCCTCATCACATGCTAGACAGCATTAGGATTCAACTGATGGAGGACCACCACTGAGGGAATCCTAGACTGGTAAACCATGAAAGACTGGATTAGGAAACTTCTTCCCAACCTTATATTCCTCAGGGTGCTCACCAGGTTCTCTTCCTTCACAGCAAGTAACCTGCATTATTCCTGCATAGTTAGGACCTAACCAATCTCAGGGCTCATTCAAGCAATATGAGGTAGGAAAATAAAAGTACTTCTCACAGCCAATCTGAGGACTCCCCCCCCCCCCAAATTCTCTCCAAAAGCTTCCACCCAAAGCACTAGTGCCTTCCTTTCCTAGAAAGAGGGACAGAAAAATCAGTTCATGGTTTTCATATGAGTAGGTGAACTGAGCTTGTTTTAACTTGAAAATCCCTGTTTTCATTTTAATGATTTCTCATGCATCCAAGTCTTCATTTCTGCACCACTTTCAGTTTCCTTGAGCTGATTTTTTTCTGTTAAATGTATGCCATTTTAAACATTATTTTTCAATTGTCTCCAAATGCATAAGGTAAAATAGTGTATAAATGACATTCAAATAAGATAAAGGAAGAACAGCAACTGGGAGTAAAAGTAGTGAAAAAGGACAGAACAGAAGGGTTCATAATGACAACATAACAAAGCAAAAAGCAATTAAAAGGGCATATTCATTTATCTCTGCTTACATATCTCTTCTTGGTTCACTTTAGTGCCATGTCAAAAAATGTGTCATCATGAGCTGGTATACCATAAAGGTTAAGAAACAGAGCTATGTGTCAGGAAGTCCGTACTTATAATCTCGCCTCTACAAAGAATTCACTTTGATGGCCTGAGACATTTTCAGTACAATTCTAAAGCAAGTGAATTCAGTTTAGGATTTCACTGTTACTCTTGCAGCCCTTCTACCTCTGCAATATGAGTATACAACTGGGTTTAAAGACATTGAAATGCTTTGAAAACATTTGGCTAGCTTTTTCAATCAGTTGCACCCAATTCCCCTAAGAACATAAGAACATAAGAGAAGCACCGGCGTAATCTGCGGGGGGGGCCGCCGTGGAAACACGTGTGTGGGGGGGTGCCGCGGGACGCGGCGGAGGGGAACCTGCTGGGCTGCGCCGGGCACACCGAGCCGGTGCTGGCAGTGGCCGCCGTGGACGGGGACTTGTGCGACTCACGGCGGCAGCGGCGGCTCCAGCCCATGCAAGGCGGCCCTTGGGCACGCGCCTTCTGGGGCCCGGAGCTCCGGCACGACCTGGCTGCCTTGGGCGCGCAGCGGGACTCCTGGGGAGCAGAGCGGCTGGGGTAGCACTGAATCACATTTTAAAAAAAATACGATCCCCCTCTGCAGCGCTACAGGGCCATACCGCCTGATTCTGTTACCCGCGCGGCTCCCGCCAAGGCTTGGACCCATGGGTGTGTTTAGCCAGGGACCGTGGCGGCGGCCCTCGTGGTGTGCTTCCCGCGACCCGGGAAAGGCGACCGTCAGTAACTCGCAGTAGCTGCTGGTTCCTCCCTGTTGAAGTAGTTCATTGCAACAAGGAAGGGGGGAGGGAATGCGGAAGTTTCTACTCCGAATTGACGGAGGAGCAGCCTTGCTTCTTTGGGCAGGATTTGATGAATAACCGCTAACCTGGGTGGAAATCCACCAGCATCGGCCCCCCACTGGATCAGGATGATGAGGGAGCTGCCGCCACCCGCGCCTGCATGGCCACTTTGCCCAGCTCGGACCGGAGGGCTTTTGCTCTGAAACTCAACAGATACGAGGAGGCTCTGCTCTGCAGGGGTTCTCTCTGCCGCCGCAACTCGGGCGGGCTGTGGAGCGACGGCAGCACGGCGGGGGAGGCGGGGAGGGGGCTTCGAGGAAGCTCGGAGGTCCACAACAGACCCAACGGATCTCGCTGTGCGTGCTTCGGGGAGAAGTTGACTTCTGTCGGGTTTAAACGGATACGATTACACCTGGTTGTGTGTGTTTAAAAAGATTAACGGGCAGCTGTAAGATTCTCCTCCCCCCACCCCCGGAGAAGCAAAAGAAAAAACACCCTCGCTCTTGTTCAGCCGTTCCGGTCCTTCCCCCGGTATTTGCCTCTTGCAATCAGCAGCCCCGCAAGTGCAAAGGAGAGGAGGGGGGGAAGAAAAGGGGGAAAATACAAATAGGCGTGCGCCTGAGCCAATGAGAAGCTGAGCAGGGACATGTGATCGAGCCAAATTTGCTACCCTTTGTGCACCGTGCAGCCAATCGGGAAGGGAGCGGAGAGCCCAAGCTCGGCCCTCCTGGGGGGGGGGAGAGAAAGAGATCTGCCTGCGTTGTGTTTCCAAAGTGACGGGGGGGG
>NW_015173147.1:242208-248686 GCF_001447785.1 Gekko japonicus | reverse complement strand
GGTTTCCAGTTCATGACAGCAAAACACATGGGACCCTTGCTAAAGTTTGGGGTGCAGAGCACAAATCCTCCCTGGTGAGCTGCTGGCAGGAAGGTTGGGAGCCAGCAGCGACTGGGCTGCTGCATCCAGGAGTTTGCATCCAGGAGCCCTCCTGCTGCTTCCGGAGCGAGGACACAAACGGGTGGGCCGGGCCGGAGGCCAGAGAACGGAGAGGGAGCCCGGGCCGCCCGCACACCTCTTCGGGTGTGACGAAGACTATATTGTCCATTGTTAGGAGGTTCTACCACTGTCTTGTGCCCAGTCCCAGCCCCCCCCCGGGAAATTGGAAAGTCTACGCCCCTGAAGAGAAGCCAATGTTGGATCAGGCCAATAGCCCATCCAGTCCAACACTCTGTCACACAGTGGCCAAAAAATACCAGGTGCCATCAGGAGGTCCACCAGAGGGGCCAGGACACTAGGAGCCCTCCCACTGTTGCCCCCTCAAGCACCAAGAATACAGAGCATCACTTGCCCCAGCCTGTGAGTTCCTATCTATACCTTGTGACTAATAGCCACTGATGGACCTCTGCTCCATATGTTTATCTAATTCCCTCTGGAAGCTGTCCATGCTTGTAGCCGCTGCCACCTCCTGTGGCAGTGAATTCCATGTGTTAATCACTCTTTGGGTAAAGAAGTACTTCCTTTTATCCGTTCTAACCCGACTGCTCATTTCATTGAGTGCCCATGAGTTCTTGTATTGTGAGAAAGGGAGAAAAGTAATTCTTTATCTACCTGCTCTATCCCATGCATAATCTTGTAAACCTCTATCATGTCACCCCTCAGTTGTTGTTTCTCCAAGCTAAAGAGCCTCAAGTTTTTTAACCTTTCTTCACGGGGAAAGTGTTTCAACTCTTTTATCATTCCAGTTGCCCTTTTCTGGACTTTTTCCAGTGCTGTAATATCCTTTCTGAGGTGTGGTGACCAGAATTGCACACAGTATTCCAAATGAGGTCACACCATCGATTTATACAGGGGCATTATGATACTGGCTGATTTGTTTTCAGTTCCCTTCCTAATAATCCCCAGCATAGTGGTGGCCTTTTTTTATTGCAGCCGCACACTGTCTCAACATTTTCATTAAGTTATCTATTACGACTCCAAGATCTCTCTCTTGGTCAGTCTCTGCCAGTTTGGACCCCATCAACGTGTATTCGCAGTTAGGATTTTTGGCCCCAATATGCATCACTTTGCACATGGCCACATTGAACCC
The DNA here is from genome assembly GCF_001447785.1 of Gekko japonicus. Lineage (NCBI taxonomy): Eukaryota > Metazoa > Chordata > Lepidosauria > Squamata > Gekkonidae > Gekko > Gekko japonicus. The sequence goes on along the minus strand of NW_015173147.1, from coordinate 247,437 downwards.
CATTGATGCCCACTCACCCATCCTCGACAGATCCCTTTGCAGTGCCTCAGAATCCTCCCTGGTTTTCACCACCCTGAACAATTTCATGGCTTCTGAAAATTTAGCCACTTCACTGCTTACTCCCAACTTCCTCCTTCCTGCTACTAGGGTTGCTGAGCCCCCGGTTGGGATGCAGAATTCCCTGCTCCGAGGTCCTGTTGCCCACTGCCATGAGAAAAATTGAAGAGAAAAATAAAGTTCTCAGCACAGAGTTTCTGGGTATTCCTAGAGCTACCTTTTGTCACTTATGGGTAGTTCTAGGAATGGTTGGAGACTCTGCAGTAAGAACTTCCTGTAAGTATACAAGGCCTTATTTTTCTTTTACATTTTTCTCCTGGGACACTGCCTCTCATAACTGTCATGCTGGTTGTCCGGGACTGCCTGGCAACCCTTCCTGCAACCTCATATTCACATGGCTGTTGATCATGCATGATCTCCAGCATAGCTTTTTTCATGGTCTTCCTTCAACTGAAAGAGACTGAATATTCAATCCAACACTAATATTTATGGGTCAAATTTGGTTACATTGTTGGCAAACAGAAAACATCTTGTTTTCTGTGAAGGTCATATAAAGGTCTATTTAAAGGCTTAACAGCTGGAACAGAAGCATTTGCCTGATTTGCATTTTAAGGGAGCAGAAAATGTGCCAGTCTGTGCATGCTTTCTCTGCTGTGTTCCTGGTAGATGAAAAAAAGCTAGATGTGACTGGAAGCATCTTTTCCAACCTTTGTCTGTGCATAGCTAGCTCTGTAGTAAAACGTTTATCTCAGTGACAGAGTTTAGTAACTTTAGATATCCTAGCTTACTGTGCTTGCTTACCTTCTGCCTACATCTCAGACAGTGTTATAACTTATTACTATTTAATCCATTTTTATGCCACTTTTCCATTCAAGTAACACCCAAGGCAACTAAAAATTAAGGGACCCCCCCCCCATAAAATAAAGCAAACTTTTAACCCTCAACTTTTAGTACTGAAACCTCAAGGCATAAATTATCAGCTCCATTCAATGGCTAGGCACATTTGCACTAGAAGGACCACAAGAGAAGGGGAAGTCACTTCTCCTGAGACAAGGGATTCCACATTGTTGTGATAGCAGCTGAAGAGGTCCTCCTACAAGGCCATAAACGAAACCTCACCAGCTGACCTCAAAACCTGAGCTAGGGTGAAGAGCATCTACATCTCAAAATCGTTTCAAATAGTATATACATCCATGTAAGGCATATGTTACATTTTAATTTTAATAGCTGAATGGCAACTGGTAAAATCTTTAGCATCACAATTTGTACAGGAACCTTATGAAGCTACCCAGTGGGTCTGCCAACGTACAGGCAATCCCACCTTGGTAACAAGCACAAAACAATGCTTTTATTAATTTAATTAATTTATACCCTGCCTTTCTCCCCAGTGGGGACCCAAAGTGGCTTACATCATTCTCCTTGTCCACCATTTTTATCCCTACAACACCCCTATGAGGTAGGTCAGGCTGAGAGAATGTGACTGGCCCAAGGTCACTCAGTGAGCTTCCATAGCATGAGTGGGAATTTGAACCCAGGTCTCCCAGATATTAGTCACACACTCTTAACCAATGCACCACACTGGCTCATCTTTGTCTGGCACTCCAAAAAAATTAAATAAATAAATAAAGAAACAAACAAGCAAAGCAAACAACCCCCCCGATCAAAACACTCATTTTCTTTTTGCTCATTGCAGTAAGTTCCTATTAGCACACTGACTGCTGCTTTTTGCAATGACTGAAGTTCCCAGACAGTCTTCAAAGCCAGGCCCATGTAAAGTATGTCATAATGGTCCACTTTGGATGCTACCAGGACAAGTGACACAGTGTCCAATTCTGCTTTCTCCAGGAAGAGCTGCAGCTGGTGAACAAGCCTAATCGGATTTTCCTTCTAAAATTCTGTAATGGTTCCTGCAAATTTAAGACTAGATCCCTATATTCTGGAATTCAATAATTTGATCTCAAAGTTATTTGAGTAGTCAAACTGTATGAAAGGGTAGCTAAATAGCAAGAGATGTGGTTTACACATCTTTAAACCAGCAGAAACATCAAAGGGGACATCACAAGTCAAAGATGAACTCTGCGCTGCATCAGCCTATAGATTACTGTCTTCCTCTTGTCCTGCCCAGTATACTATCTGCTAAGGTTTCTGAGTCAGCACTAAAGGTGTGTGCTTGGTATACATTGAGCCAAGTATTTATCAGGTATTTTCTCAGCCAGTCACAGAGGAGATTAGTGTTTTGGCTATCTGAAAATGACTGCCCCCAAAATCCTGCAAATATTTTGGATTTTTCAGGACCACTGGATAGCTGAAGGTCTGGGTGAACTTGCTGCTTCAAGAAGGCATTTAAAGGGACCATGAACTTTTTAGATGCCTCCGGAGTTCACTTGTGGCTTGCAAAAGGCATTTAAAGGGTCCACAATCCCTTTAGATGCTGCCCCCACATTGGAAACAATTGAGGATGGGGGTGGGGCTCTCTTGGGCAGACCAGTTTAAATCAGGCTGCCCAGCAGTGCCTGTGGGGAGAACTCTCCCCACGGGATCAACTCCTTGGTGGGTGTAGTGGTTAGGCAGTCTGGTGTAGTGGTTAGGCAGTCTGGTTTAGACTAGTCTGCCCAGCAGAGCCTGTAGGGAGAAATCTTGGCTAGGGCTGGCTTCTCTTTGCAGCTCAGTTGAAACCAAGCTGCAAAGAGAAGCCAGCCCAGGATCAGCCGGGGCAGTGGGAGCTGACATCTTTGTGTGCCTTGGCTTGCCTTTTGCAAGGCATGGAGGGGGGAAAGGCATTTAAAGGGAACTCCCTGTAAATGTCTTTTGCAAGCCATGCTGCAAATAAACTCCAAAGTGGCAAGTTTACCCAGAAAGCTTCCGAGTGAACTCACAGCTTTGGAGATCGTTCATGGTGTAGCTTGCAAAAGGCATTTAAAGGGAATTCCATTTAAATGCCTTTTAAAAAATGCCCTTTTGCCCCCCAAGCCAGAAATATTGAGACAGACACAAATGTTGGGTTTAACTATAGGGTCACTTTATTAACTAACAACTTAAACTACAGCCAACGGCAAGGGCAACACAGCTTGCGGTATGGTCAAGGCCAGAGTTCGAGGACCCCTCCCTTACCTCTTCAAAAGGGTGAGCTATCCTGCCCTGGGTGGGAGCCCATCGCAGGGGCTCCCAGACAGCCAGCTAGCCATTGCAGGACAACCCTGTAGCCCCATCCCCCAAGCCGCAAGATTCAAAGAGAGGACCTAAACAGGGCTGTCCCGAAGGCAGTCCATTTTCCCCGCCCTGTGCCACAAGGGGAAATGATGGGTGTCAGCTGGTGCTCACCGGACCGCAATCTGTATACTGCATAGCAACCTGCCTAAACAAAAGTGACTGACCTAACTAACACGACTCACCCTTCTAAACACCTGCATCACTGCTGCAGTGCAGGGTAGGCGAAAACACCCCCTAGAAGTGCCAATCAGGAAGGGGTGAAAAATTCCTACCTGACCTCGAAAACCGGGCAACCAGCAAATGCCTGCACTACTAATAGGGTGGGAGGGTGGGCCGACAACCGCACGGGACTGTTGAGGAGGAGAGGCGGGGCCGGGCTTTTAAGCCTTCTCGGCCCCTCCCCCTCCCAAGGCCTGTATGTGGCACTTGGCGTCTAACCCAGCCTGCCTCGTCCAGCTGGGAGGCAAAGGCACTTCTTCAGCCCAACAGCCGGAACGGCCATGTGCTGTTTGAACCGTGTTTTTCCTCCATGCATTTTGCAAGCCACACCGTGAATGAACTCTGAAGTAGTGAGTTTACCCAGAAGGCTTCCAGGTGAACCCACCGCTTTTGAGTTCACTCACATGGCTTACAAAAGGCATTTAAAGAGTCTATGTTCCTTTAAATGCTTCCCCTCTTCATTGGAAACCATGGAGGATGGGGGCACCTTCTTCTGGGGCCCATAGAATTGGACCTGCTTGTCCAATCTTTTTGAAACTTTTTTTGGGGGATGAGGAGAGGCACTAGCAGCTATGCTGTAAATTTGGTTTCTCCTTCTTAAAAAACAGCACTCTCAGAGTCCCCCAGAGAGCCAGTTTGGTGTAGTGGTTAAGTGCATGAACTCTAATCTGGGAGAATTGGGTTTGATTCCCCACTCCTCCACTTGCAGCTGCTGGATGACCTTGGGCTGGCCATAGTTCTGTCAGAGCTGTTCTTGAAAGAGGTCTTCCAGCCCAACCTACCTCACAGGGTGTCTGTTGCGGGGAGGGGAAGGGAAAGGAGTATGTAAGCTGCTCTGAGACTCCAAGTGAGGGGTAGGGTATAGATCTAATTTCCTCCTCCTCCTCCTCCTTCATCATATTGATTCTCCATTATAGCCTATAGGGAGGCTACATACTATATATGTCTCCTTATATATAATTGAGTAAGAACATTCTATATGAACATTCTAAAATGCCCGCCTTTAGTGTTAGGCCGGAAAAACTGCCACTCAGAAGACGCTGGCTAGGTTGACTGGCTGCTTTGTGCAGTCCCGCCCAGCGTTTCAAGGTCTTTTGCATATGGAAGCTGATTGGACTTCACTGCATTCCACACCTCAAACTCACCCCCCTCCCCACAAGGCAGTTGGAATGTCAGTTGCATATGGAACCTTCAAGGTCTTCTGCATATGGAAGCTGATTGGACTTCACTCCATTCTACACCTCATACTCCCCCCCCCCGCAAGGCAGTTGGAATGTCTGGTGGTGTGTAGGTCCAAGGAACATGTTTTAAGAGCTGCCTGGGGGATTATGGACCATTCACACACTTTCAACCTTAACATACCTCATAGGGGGAGAGGAGAATGATGACAGCTGCTTTCCCTAGGCAGAGGCTGGGGGGGGGGGAAGTAAACTTGAAGACAGACAGGCAGATAAAGGTTAGGCTGATGGTTGCCTGGAAAGGACATAGGGTTGCCAACTCCAGGTTGGAAAATTCCAGGATAGTTTAGGAATGAAGCCTGCAGAGGGTGGGGTCTGAGGAGGAGGAGGAGGAAGAGAAAGAGGAGGACCTCAGACAGATACAATGCCATACTCCGCACCCTCCAAACAAGCTGTTGCCAGTCTCCAGGTGACAGCTGGAGAGCTCTTAAAGCTCTGGTGCTAATTCAAAGTGCTGCAATTTGTCAACAGAGTAGTGTTTTGGCAAATCTTTAGGAATTGTTTG
>NW_015173147.1:196094-241363 GCF_001447785.1 Gekko japonicus | reverse complement strand
TCCTGGGTAACAATTGTTGCCAATCTCCAGGTGAGGGCTACAGATCACTCAAAATTACAACTGCTCTTCAGGGAGCAGAGATCAGTTCCTCTGGAGAAAACAGTGGACTCTGCCATTATACCCTGCTGAGGTCACCACAGCAAAATAACACTGTTTGCCCAAAGCCAGAGCACTCCCCCAGAGCCTCTTTCTAGATCTCGTTGTATTTATTTCCACCATGGGCTTTACTGCTAGTATATATATATATATATTATAGCCTAGGCTCCATAGGGTATAATGCAGCTGGAAAAAATTGACAATCCCGAACATTTCCAAAATCTTAATACCATACTGATATTGGAATTTGGAAATATCAGGAAATATCTGAAAAATACAATTTTTTTGCACACCCCTAGTCAGCACCTTTGAACCAGCCTCTAAATCTGGCCCCTTAATAGCAGCATGATCTGCATCAGTTGGCCATATAGGTACATTTTTATCTCAACTTTTCTCTGATGAGCTCAAGACACACAGTTGCCTTGCCCATTTTATTCCCACAACAACTCCTCATGGTTTATGAAGGCAACAGAGAGTGTGATGAGTCTAAGTTATCCAAGGAACATCATGGCGGTTGAGCAGAGATTTGAACTCAGCTTTCTCCAACCCTGGCCTATCTCCGTAGTCACTACAATCCACTCGTTACTGGCTGATTTGTTCATATGAAACCAGCCTGAAGGTTCAGGAACAGGCCAGGCTGTTTTATCCCCCCCACTCCCCAGCCATTTGGCAACAGTGGGAGGATACTGTCATTGCAAGGTCAAGAATTGTGGAGATCAACAAACTGTATTCTCTAAGCACATTAATGGCATGTAAAGTCACACTTCTTGGTTTCAGAGAACCAAATGGTCTGGAAAGACTCCCGGAAGCACGGTCAGCTCTGGTTCCTTGTACTATGCACCTCAAATGTCCCAATTTGCATATTAATACAGAACATCTTAAATGAGAGTTTAAATAGAGACTATCTACATGATCCTCTCCCACATTCTGATTTTCTTCTTCCTTGGTGTTGAAAGTTATATAGATTTTAAGCTTCATTATGTTGCTTCCTGAAAGGAAGAATGGATCATAAAGCAGAAGCTCAGTAGTAAGGATGCTTCTGAAATTGCCTCATCAGACTTTTTCCCTTGGATTTGGCATTCTGATTTACTTGGTTGTTTCCAAAGAAGAACTAATGCATTAGGAATCGGACATTTTTTAAAAAAATCCAAATTCTGTACTGTTTGCTTGAGCTTTCAGCTTTTAGCTCCTTCAGTGAAAGATGTGGTTCATTGGTATCTCCCTCCTATATTATCAAGTACATGCATATCCATTGATAAAAACTCTGTGTGAATGGTTCACATACAGCTTCGAGGTTCTGTTTGAGTGGGGGGGTGGTTCTAGGCACATCAGTGAAAAATATAGAACAAATGGAAACATGATGATAAGATCACATGATAAGATCACATCAAGGTTGGGGGGTTTTTTTGCAATGTTTTATCAATTAATTCAAATACATTGCAGACCCCAAGCTTGTTGATCCCTGTAAAAAGAGCCCACAAAATGGGATATAAGGTTATCAGGGACTGAGGAAAGAGCTTCTTTCATTGTCAGTGTAATACATGTTCATGTTCATTGCTACCTAGTGGCCAAGTGGCAGATGTTTCTGTTTAATGGTCAGACTAGGCATGCTGCTGGGGTTGGGTAGTATTACTATTAATTATTAAAATGTGATATTTAGATTCCCCCCCCCAATACTCGAGGCTCAGGGTGGTGTGCAGGGTGGTGGGGCTTGGGCAATTTCTCCTCTCCAAGGCCTTGTGCTCTTTGACTAGGGGTGGACACGGACCATGGACACGGACCAGACCACAGACCTAATTTTTCAACAGACTGAAGCCCAGTTCATGGTCCATGAGCCCGGTCCATGCTATCCAGACTTCCCACGGGTTCATGACCCTCCCAGGAGGTTCGTAAGTTTCATGTCAGCAGGGCTTGCAAAAGCCATTTAAACAGAATGCAATGGGTTTTGCAGTAATGAGAAAGGGTAGTATGCATATTTTTTGACTCCAACCACCAGTTGGGGTTTAGCATTTTACATTAATTGACATTTCAGAGTAATTATGAAGATAGAGTAGGGATGCTTGAACACCTGCCAATTCAGCTCACCTCCCGCTCACCAGTGGTGATCAGGAAGCCAATTAATTGATGGGCTGTTGAGCTGTTTGCAACGTGTTTGCCTCCATTCATAGGAACAGGCTACTAGCACCTATGTGAAGCTGACTACTAGCTGATGAGCGATCAGCTAGGAGTTGGCTTCTGATGCCCTATTGGGGGAAATTTTGCTCTGAATCAGCTGTGAGTTGGCTTCTGTCAGGCAGCTGCAAACTTGTTTGACAGCCATTTGATTTGCTCAATGAAATGTGAACATATTCTTGATGAACTCATAAGATGATTGTGAGTGTCAAACAGGGTATGTTCAACAGCCAAACAGGCTCATTGTGCAATTCATGGCAACCCTAGTGTCGTCTAGTTTTGAGTAACATGGATCAGCATAAAGAGGTCGGCTGAGTCCAAGAATGGTTTTAACTTGCATAGTTTAGGAATACTGTGAGTTATCTTAGAATTAAAGATGCATGGGATAAAGCACAGAGCAAACTTCTGGAATGATAAATGAATGAAATGGAGAAAATCTACCCATTCCTATTAATAAATAGGAATATAGTTGAATATACACTTTTCATTTCTTCTTGCATATGGGCATTATGAACCTTTTTATTTTATTTTGACTGTTGTTGTTTTTTTGCTGGTGTTCCCAATTTTGGTTTTATAGTATTTTTACTCATTTAGGTGAGAAAGAGTTGTTAATAAGTCTATCAGACTTTATTAGTGTAGCTGGGAAAAGATCAACTGCCATTGCATCCTAAGCAAAATGAATGTCAGAAACTAGGGTTTTAAAATCAGAATAGTGCATTCACAAACATTGGTAACATCCCTGTGAGTCAGGCCTTAACAAATTCTCTTCCTCCTGGGATTCCACAAGGCTATCTTTGCAAAAATGCACAAGATAATCTTCTTGAGACCTAATGCCAAGATTAGCACTTTCAGTTCCTTGCTTCGCATTGTGGTACAGGCTGATCCGATCACATCCATGATGACCTTGGCTATTTTCTCCATCTAGCAATGCTATAAATGTATATTTCCCACTTCTGAGCAGTTTTCTTTGCTGTTGCTCTCTGTGCCACCCCCCCCTTCTTGTGCCATTTTCGCCTCACCACTCGCTGTGAAGACTACTGACACAGCAGTTTATAAATCTTGTTTGTTCAGCAGTGAAAAGAAAATACATACAGAGACTGAGAAAGCTGAACTAATGCCTTGCATGTTCCTGATTTATATGGTAAAAGTCCACAAAGGAAAAGCTGCAAGCAGCATACCACTGACCTGCTGAGGCATAAATTATGACAATATTTCCAAATCAAAACAACCAAGGACCACACATATTGTTGGTATGGGACCAAGATATACTGTCTAAATGGGGGAAATGATTTAAATAGACATATCCAGAGAGAGAGAGAGAGAGAGAGAGAGAGAGAGAGCGCTATAGATCAGCACATATGGGTTGAAATTATATTTCTGTAGTAAAAAGTCCCAAAGAGGGGCAATGCCAAGGAATGTTCAAACTATCGCACAATTGCACTCATATCACACACTAGCAAGGTCATGCTCAAGATCCTACAAGCTAGGCTTCAACAGTATGTGGATAGAGAACTGCCGAAAGTACAAGCTGGGTTTCGAAGAGGTAGAGGAACTAGAGATCAAATTGCCAACATTCGCTGGATTATGGAGAAAGCAAGAGAGTACCAGAAAAATATCTACTTCTGCTTCATTGACTATGCTAAAGCTTTTGACTGTGTGGATCACAACAAACTATGGCAGGTCCTTAAAGAGATGGGAGTACCAGACCACCTCACATGTCTCTTGAGAAACCTGTATAAGGGCCAAGAAGCGACAGTTAGAACCGGATATGGAACAACTGATTGGTTTAGCATAGGAAAAGGAGTACGACAAGGATGTATATTGTCGCCTTGCTTATTTAATATATATGCAGAGTACATCATGCGAAATGCTGGCCTGGATGAATCACAAGCGGGAATTAAGATTGCTGGGGAAAAGATCAACAACCTCAGATATGCAGATGATACCACTCTAATGGCTGAAAGTGAAGAGGACCTAAAGAGCCTGTTGCTCAGGGTAAAAGAGGAGAGTGTAAAAGTGGGCTTGAAGCTCAACATCAAAAAAACTAAGATCATGGCATCCGGACCCATCACTCCTTGGCAAATAGAAGGGGAAGTCGTGGAAGTAGTGACAGACTTCACGTTCCTGGGATCCCAGATCACCGCAGACTGTGACAGCAGCCATGAAATTAAAAGACGCCTGCTCCTTGGGTGGAAAGTGATGGCGAACCTAAACAGCATGATAAAAAGTAGAGACATTACCCTGCCAACAAAAGTCCGCATGGTCAAAGCAATGGTATTCCCAGTAGTACTGTATGGCTGCGAGAGTTGGACTATAAGGAAGGCCGAGCGCCGAAGAATAGATTCTTTTGAACTGTGGCGCTGGAGAAGACTCTTGGGAGTCCCTTGGACTGCAAGAAGATCAAATCAGTCAATCCTAAAAGAAATCAACCCTGACTGTTCCCTGGAAGGCCAGATAATGAAACTGAAGCTCAAATAATTTGGCCACCAAATGAGAAGGAAGCACTCACTGGAGAAGACCCTGATGCTGGGAAAGATTGAAGGTCAAAGAAGACGGGGATGGCAAAGGTTGAGATGGTTCGACAGTGTCATAGATGCAACAAACATGAAATTGAGCCAACTTCAGAGGACGGTGGAAGACAGGAAGGCCTGGCGTGATCTGGTCCATGGGGTCGCAAAGAGTCGGACTCGACTGTGCGACTGAACAACAACAAGTAAAAAGTCTTTCAAATGGTATGGGCAGGATCCAATCAGTTTTCCTTCTGGTGGAAAAGAAGGAGGGTTCCACTTTGACCATAAAAAATGACTCTCTCAGGGATCATTGTATCTGTATATACAAAAAGCAATATGTGACAGTGGGAAATAACAACAAGGGGAATTGTTGGATGTTGGCACCCTTTTTCCCTGACATGCTACTTTTCTACATGGAAACAATTTCTATATATAGTGTTGTAAAAACATTTTAGTTCTTACAATACTAGTGTCTAGTTTCCCCTTGCATAGTGGGTCTTGGTCTGGTAACACTGCCCTTTAGAGGGAGCTGATTTCTAGACAGAAACTGGGTGTGTGGTTGCATGCCAACAGGACAGAGGAGGGGAGTGAACTCCAGGAGATATAGAAGATGACTGAGGCATTTTCTTCTTCTTTTGAGGGAGTGGAGAATTTCTATGGAAGAAGTGAGCAGTGAGAAAGGCAGAAGAGTGGCCATCATCTGGCATGGGCTTTTGATCCACAGTGTTTATGGGACCTTTGCTGCGGTCAGGAACAGCAGTTTTTCAGAGTGTGTGAAGAAGAGAGACCTCTTCAAATATACAGATCTTCCTTGAGTTCATCACTTATAGTCTGGAGACTAAAAAGACTCACTTCTCCTTTCACCTCGTCATAGGGACTACTCAATATATTTTAGTATTAACACTGTTTCCTCCCTTCAGATGCCCAGTTTTATATCCTTCTTCCCTGGCTTTAAATAAAAGCTGTCTGTTTGTTTAAGTGCAGTTCAGCTACTGAAGAGCATCCACACAACACTGTAACCACTAACCTGGCTTTTGAAGGCTAGAAGGATGATGTCTGAATGGAGCAGTGTTCACTCATATAAGACTCCATCAGCAGTCTAAGTTTTAAAGCTCAGACACTGGCTTCCCATTCCAATGAGAGCTTCCCTCCCTCTCAATCATAATACTGGATGAGGGGGGGAAATTCTATTTTGTGCTTCCCATTCAGGGTTATATGTGCTTCAGGCTTAGATTTCCAAGGTATGTTGCAATCCCACAGATTTCCTCTACACCTACTACCTAGTACAGTGGCATGTTGTCTCCCATGTTTTTCCTCCCCATTCTTTCATCACATCTCTGCCATGTCTGCTGTAGGAAGCAGAACTCTAGGTATGCTGCACCTGATTGATGAAGGTACAAGTGAAAGAACTAAGGAATGAACAGAGACACCCTGATTGCCCAATTTATCAAAAGTGTCAGGTTTAACAAAAAGAGGAAGAATTACTGGCTTTCAACCCAGCAAGCTCCTCCAGAGAATTAGAGATCTGTATGGCTTTGGGTGGGGAAGTTGGTATGCTCACCCAGGCCTCAGCCTGGGAAGAAATGGGATTTAATGGAAGCTCATGCTCTGCTCCCTTCACTTTGACTGGAGCAGAGCAAGGAGTCCTCCTCAACCTGGGTCTGAGAGAGCTTATATACACTGGAGGAGTCCCACCCCCTTCTGATCCCTCAAAGTGGTCTCAGAGGACTCCAGCCCTTATGAGATGTCAATTACTGAGGTAAAGGGCCAGTTGTAAGCAGTCTTAGGATTTCTGGGGGGCTGGGGAAAAGTCCAGCTTGGGGCCTGAGAATCACTAGCATCCCCCACCAGGGCCCCTCTGCCAGCTCCTGGTTGGGAAATACCGGGATATTTGGTGGTGGAGTCTGAGGAGGGTGGGATTTGGGGAGGGGAAGGATTTCACTGAGTTATAATGCCATAGAGAGACCATTTTCTCCTGGTGAACTGATCTCTGTCACCTGGAGATCAGTTGTAGTCCCAGGAGATCTCCAGTCACCACCTGGAGGTTAGTAACGCTACTGCCAGCCCACCCGCCAAAGCCAAACAAAGGGAAGCTCTCACCCTGTTCAAGGTAGATTGAGTCTGAAAGCTGGCTGTCCAAGCCATGGAAAGACTGAGGGAGTGGAGAATTTCTATGGAAGAATTTCCATGGAGGACAGGCTAAGGAGCAGTGAGAAAGGCAGAAGAGTGGCCATCATCTGGCATGGGCTATTGATCCACAGTGTTTATGGGACTTCTGCTTCAGTCAGGAAAAGTAGTTTCTGGGAATCTGTGAAGAAGAGAGATCTCTTCAACATCCAGACCTTCCCTGAGTTCATAATCACTTACAGCTCAGAGACGAAAAAGACTCACTTCTCCTTTCACCTTGACATAGGGACTACTCAATATGTTTTAGTATTAAAACTGTTTCCTCCCCGGCTTTAAATGAAAGCTGCTTGTTTAAGTGCAGTTCAAGTACTAAATAGCATCCACACAACACTGTAACCACTAACCTGGCTTTTGAAGGCTAGAAAGATTATGTCTGAATGGAGCAGTGTTCCAGTCTAAGTTTTAAAACTCAGACAGGCTTCTGTTTTGAATGAGAGCTTCCCTCCCTTTCAATCATAAAAGCAAATGAGACAAAAAATCCAATCTAACCCATCAGTAACCCTAACCCTAACCTGACACTAACCCAAACCCTAAACCTAACCTAACCCAAACCCAGACACTAACACAAAGAATAACCCAATAACCCTAATTGTAAGCTAACCCTAAATATAACACTAACTCAAACCCCAACCCTAAACCTAACAGTGATACTAACTCAAACCCCAACCCTAAACCTAACCTAACCCTACCCAAATGCTAACTCTAATCATAACCGTAACCTTAACCAAAACCTAACCCAAACCCTAATGCTAACCCAGCCATAACCCTAGCCTAATTCGAACCCTAACCCAATCCTAACCCTAACCTAACCTTAACCCTAGCACTAATCTTAACTACAATCCTAACCCAAACTCTAACCCTTATGCTATCCCAGATATAACACCATAACCCTAACGCTAACGTAACCCTAACCCTAATAACCCATACCCAAACCCTAACCCTAACTGTAAAGTAACCATAACCCTAAGACTAATGCCACCCCAATCCTAACCCTAACCCTAATGCTAACCCAACCCTAACCCTAACTTGAACACTAACCTAACCTTAACACTAACACTAACTCTAACCCAGACCTAATTTTAACCCTACCCTACTGTAACCCTAAGTTAACCCAGTCTTAACTTAACCCTAACCCAAAGGCTAACCTTAACCCAAAACCTAACCCTAATCCAAACCCTAACTCTAACCCTAAACTTATCCTTAACCCTAACCCAATCCCTAACCCTAATGCTAACCCAACCATAAGCTAACCCTAACCGTAACCCTAACCCAATCCCTAACCGTAACCCTAAACCTAACACTAACCCAACCCCAAACCCTAACCATAACTGTAAGCTAACTGTAACCCTAACACTAGCTCAAACTGCAACCCTAACACTAACCCAACCCTAACTCTAACTTGAGCACTAACTTAATTTTAACCCTGACACTAATTCTAACCCAAACCTAAGGTTAATCCTACCCTAACCCTAAACTAACCCAGCCCTATCTGTAAACCTAATACAAACCCTAACTGAAAACCTAATCCTAACCTAAACCCTAACCCTAACTCTAACCCAAACTCTATCCCTAACTATAACTAGATCAAGGTAGGTAGCCATGTTAGTCTGAAGCAATAAAATAAAGTTAGAGTCTAATGGCATGTTTAAGACCATCAAAGTTTTAATCAAGGTGTGAGCGTTCGTGTGCATGCACAATTTGTCAGACAATGAAATGGGATTACATATCATGGTTGTATATATAGGAGTGGTTTGTTAAATTAGCTTGCAAAATAGTGAAGAAACATTTTTTTACAGATCAAAAGAATGACAAGTTAGTTCCTAATTATCATCTGTTTCGGTTCAATGAGGGTGGGGCAACATAGCTAATAAATATATTAGAACTGGAGACTGACAAATTAAGGCACACCAATTACTTCAAGGTTACTCATATAAGTGAGCAAAAAGAACAAAGTAGTGAAAGAATCACTGAAAAACCAGTTAATCCATTTTATTTATGTTATGCCAACTATGCATAGAAAGCGATACCCTGTGTATTCCATCCCACAGTGAATCCTGTGCCTTTTTGATTGTTTAGTTTCTGTGACTAGAGCTTTTTTATTTTCTGTGAGCATTATTTTTTAAGAGGGGAGTGATTTTAATAGGACATCTGAAATACTTTGTAATTGAGACTTGCAAAAATCAAATGACATTAGGAGGCGATAAATCACCTCCACTTAGATACTGCCATGCTGACATTAATATTATTTTCATTAAAAGTTCAAGAGTGTCATTTCAGGTTATTTAAATCAAATAAAAGATTATCTACTTTTGTTTTGCCTGTGCATTCTGTCAGAGAGGAATGTAGCTTTAATTATCTTTGGGGATTGCAATATAAACCTTACAGGATACATAAACGTAGCCTAACATAAACAGAAGGCTGCTGCTTCAGCAGTCTCTTCCCCATCTTTCTACTTTTTACTATGGTACCTAAGTTTTACTGAAGGCAGATAAGAGAGAATTTGGCATCTGATCATGATACTTTGGGAATGAGCACATTTGCCACCCTTATATTCCTTTACTGTTAATGGCATCTCTCAGAAACTCTCCTGGCATTGCACTCTTGGCACCTCTCCTTAATTTCCTAAAGTAGGATAATTTGTAAAATACATTCAAAATACAGGGAGCGGTGGCGCAGGCAGTTAAATGCCTGCTTCAGTAACATCATACGAACAGCCCTATGGCTGTTCGAGTACCACCGCGGTCGAGGTGAGCTCTCGACCCCTGTCCCAGCTCCTGCCCACCCAGCGGTTCGAAAGCAACTTAATTGCAAGTAGATAAATGGGTACCCACCCTTAGTAGGCTGGGGGGCACCCTGCCTGTGTGGTGGTTGAAGATAGACGGCGGCGGCGGCAGTGAGACATCAGCTCCGGTTTCGATGGCGTAAAGATGGCGGCGGTGGCAAGCGAGCGAGTGGCGGCGGCGGCGAGTGGGCGCAACCAGAGGAGCGATCCCTGGTGGCTAGAAAGCAGAACATCGAGCGACCGCCGCCGAGGAGAAGGCCGTGATGACATCAAGAGCCGGCACAGCGGAGCCGGAAAGGATGCAGGTGAAACCGGAAGGAGACGGGAGTCGCGCGCCTCGAGAGAAAGGTTGCCGCCAGACGCCGAGGAGGGCCCCCCGCCTGAGGAACTGCCGGAACCAACAGGACCAACTACCAACCACCACCATAGGGGTGCCAGTAGGTTTCCCTGCCCCTTACAAATATATGTGGCCATAGTTAGGGTAGTAAAATGGTGACTAGCACCGAATTGTAAGCCGCTCAGAGACCCCTGACAAGGGGTTCGAGCGGGATATAAAGTTGAATGTATAAATAAAAATATAAAATGTATAAAAAGAACTGGAGCATGCACAATCCACCGCAGCTTTGAATTCCTTCCATTCAATTGCCTTGTTTCTTCTCTGTGTTACTGGCACACATGTGCCCATTGATAAAATATTATAAACAGTTACTCTTGATGCAATCACATGAGTGATTACACCAAGATTCTTTTTGTGCAATATTTTAATTTATTTGCTTTAAAAAATGTATACCCCTTACTCTTAATTGATTCCTAGGTAGGGTTTCCAGTAACCTGGAGAAAAGGTGGCCTGTCTGTTTAATGTAGGTTTAATAGCTGTTATCTATCAGGTAATGTTACTTATCTCCATACTATGAAAAGATTTACCTGCATATTTCCACACACAAAGCCTCTATTAAAGGAACATTACATATTTCCTTCAGGTTGTTGGTAACCTTGTACCCAAGGGGCGCTAACATTGATACTCCAATTCTAAGCAGTGTTACACCCTTCTAAGGCCATTAAAATCCATGGGTGTAAATCATCATAGGACTGCACTGTGATTCTCACAAAGAACAATAAAGAAATAAAGGCCTTAAAACATTTAAACCATCAGAACCCGAGCAGCAATGCATTTTATTTATTTATTTATTTACATGTTTCTCACTGAAACTCAAGGCACATTACAAAACAAGAAAAAACGCAATAAAGAAAAGTGGTATGATATAACAGAAATTATGCAACAACTAGATTACAAAAATCAGAAAAACAAGCAAATTAACAATATAGCAGATATTTAACATAGAACAGATGGATATAAATCCAAAATAAGGTTCAAAGTCAGCATAAATGCAACCCAAAATACATTGATAGGGTGAGCAGTGTTCTGTGAATCACAGTTGGATTGCAGATTGCGAGCAGCAGTCTTGAACACTCAGAAAATTGTACTTTCATCCTGAATGCTTGAAATTGTTTCTATATCATGTTGCAAATGCTTTGCCCATGTATACACGCACATGGTTTTCCTACAGCTCTCCTTGTCTCTCATCTGCTATTCACCCAACCAACTGATAGGGAGGAAAATCAGTTTAAAAAAGAGATGCTTTTTTTGGTCATTGTGAACCCAATGGAGATAAAGTGTGTGGAGCTGTACATCTCTCAAATATTCCAGCCTTGCATATTTTACTTGCCTGACACCCAAAGTCTTTGTGTCAATCAGGTGCTGTAAACTGGATTGCAAATACATTCTTGTGCTATCACCTGGGAGCTTAAGATGAGTCCATTTTGTTCTAAGCATGTACCGACATGATCAACGCCACCAACAAATGCCATCGCCAAGTAGAAAAGCAACACATCCATTTGAAATGTGGCTATTTTAAAAGGGTTCATGACTCGCCTCTAATGACCCAGCAAACCAGTAAATTGTGGGCACACAGGAATAGTAACTACCTTGCCAGCTGCCATGTTGAAAAGTTCTGGAAGTCTTTATCAAATTTAGTTCTGTATAAGAGCGTTGTTGTGCTGGTTTCCTTTTGAGAAAAGGCAAAAAATATAAAATAATAAATCAGAATGGAATACATTTATTTCTTATGCAAAGTCTATCTCAGCTTTCTGAAATTTTGTTTTCCTGTGCAAAGAACAGAATCCAAGGAATAATGAAACCACATAATCATAAGAGAGTGGGGCTAAAACAATCTCTAAAACCCTAGAAGTGTGCATGGAGGGTTCTGTTTTTTCAATTTTACAAAACTGCCAGAGTATTTGGTTAGCTGTGACCCTGAAACTAGAATGGGGGGGGGGGTCAAGGTGGGTTGCTAGGTCCCTGAAAGGAGCCAGAAGGTGTTTTACCCTAATATTAGAACCAAGGAAGTCCATTGGAGTGAGAGGAGTGAGGGTGATAGTTTGGATCCAGCAAGAGTCAATGACATAGCTTCGGCACTCTGAAGGGATTTCTGTCTCAAAGGTTAGGGGGTAGAAGTGGGCTAGCCCCCTCCTCCCAAAGGCTGGCTTCTTGGCCAGTAGCAAGGTTGGATTAAGACATATCATGTTTAAGTGGCCCCATTGCATCACTCCAAAATGGTTCCATTGAGAGGTCGCATAAAACTTCGCTAAACTGATAGAAGGTAATTTAGTAAATTTTAGCCATTCGATTGAATTTAGAGACCTGTCGTAGGTTTGCTACTAACTTAGTTAATTAGTAGCTTGCCAAGATCTGCTGTTTGTCCCTGCCCCAAGGGACATCTGCTTAGCTTCAACCAGGGCCAGGGCTCGTGGAACATGCTTCCATCTCAGATCAGGTCCATGCAGGACTTATTTCTTTTCCACAGGGCCTGTAAAATGGAGCTGTTCTGCCAGGCTTTGGTTGAGGTGGTGGGCATCCAATTAAAAATTTGGCCTCCCCTGCTGGAAATGAAACCTACCACCTCAATGTGGCCCAGATCAATAAGATCTCAGAGACCCAATGGCACCAGCTTGAATATAATGTATATAGTGAAATAGTGTGACCTGTTCTGTTTTTTTAATTTTTCTTTTTAAATCTATGCTATTTTAAATTGTTTTTAATTATTCTGTAAATGTCAATTTTTGTGTTTTAGAATCTTACTCTGATTCACCCTGAGCCTGCTTGCAGAGAGGGCAGAATATAAACTGAATAAATAAAATAAAAAGTTCTGGTGAGGAACCTCTTGCTGATGATTCCAGGAAGGGATGTCCTGGCAGTCTCCCACCCCACCCCAGGATCCCAGGAATTGCCAGCCAAGGACTGTCAACCCTAGGCCCTTCACTGTCTGAGGCCCTAAATTGTAGCCTACTTAGCTTGAACATGAATCCAGCTCTGGTGGAAAAAATCATCCAGTTAAAGCATCTGCCTGGCTTTTGGGGCTATTCCCCCTTTTTCTGTCAACAGCCCAGCTGACCCAGAGCTCAGGAGCCCATGCTATCAGGAAGTTCAAAAAAGACAGAATACACAGTGCTCTGAACTCCTATACCCTGTTACCCAGCCTTCTGAGTAATCTTTAAAACTGCAGGGTATCCAGCAGGAGTCTAAGGGGCAGAGATATGGGGGGGGGGATTGTTGGTGATGATGTGATATAACTTCTGAGGAAAATCCAGAAGTGATGTCACACCTCTCTAGGAATTACCAGAAATCATATCAGTAAAACTATAAAGTTTCTGGTGATTCCTAGAGAGGACTGTCATGACTTTCAGGTTTTCCCTAGGAGTGATGTTACACTGCTGATGATAATTTTCAGTGCTGCTGCTGATTTTTATTTCATTTTTCTCATGCTGCCATGCCAAGCAGCAGTGGGAAAAGATGGCTGTTGGTGACCCTACTTCCAGACTTCCTGTGCTAAAATTAAGGTGAGTCATCATGATAGAGTGCCACCAGAATCCTTCTTCCTTGGTGCTTCCACCATGTTTTTGCCGGTTCCTCTGTGTACCCTAGTTCCTCTGTGTACCCTACTTAACAAAATGTTTCAATGCAGACTTCATACTGTCAGCTCTAAGTGTTTAAAACTCCACTGGGTACAAATTCCCCCCCAGCTTCTAGTGTTCATAGTAACTTCACTTAATGGGACTTTAACATGTGACTAAAGTTAAGCACAGCCTGACATTCTTTAATGAATAGGAATGAATTTCTCAATTGGGATTTCAGAAGAGTAACTAGTCAAGTAAGCCCTCTAGCTTTTCTCTGGATTTCATTAATCACAGAGATTCAATAGCTGTTCTTCTCCCCCCCCCCAAGCGATAGCTCTGACACTGGAGAAAATATTAGCCACAAAGTGTCCATTTACTCCAAGGACCTATTGATGTTTTTAAATAGATGTTAATAACTCCATTTCTCCCTGTGAGTGAAATCACCAAAGTATTTTGCAAGATTTCTGATTAGAAAACAAGCTGTGATGAGTCACAGGTCACGCAGCTTAATAATAAAGTTGAGAAATGCATAATTAGATCTCTCCTTTAAAAGCAGGTAGAAATGCTGAACTACCTAGGAGTTAAGGTCTGAGATAATTCGCTTCAATTAAATTTCATGCCATTAACGTTTGCAGCAGAGAAAGCTGTTAGACAGAGAGCAATCATGTTTTCTTTAAATGGAGTTACTTGGCAAAGATGAGTATTGAACTAAGGCAACTTTGCTGCCATTGTAGAAACCTTGTTTATGATACTTTTTATCTATCTGTGTATATGGCAAGTTCCTCCTCACTGGCAGTCTTCAAGCAGCAGCTGGCCAAACACTTGTCAGGGATGCTTTAGGCTGGTCCTGGATTGAATAGGTCGTTGGGCTAGATGGCCTCCATGGCCACTTCCAATTCTATGATTCTATGGTTCGATTTTTATCCATCTCTTCCTCTAAGGAACTGGGGTGTCATGCTTGCTTCACCCGTGTTTTGTCCTCAAAACATTCCTGTGAAATAGATTAGACTGAGAAAGTTTCCCAAGCCCAGTTTGATAGGTTTTGAGGATTTTCTGCTCCATAGGATTACCAGGCCAAGCTCGGCAAGCAACACAAGGGTTGGGGCACAGGAACGTTGGTGTGTGGGTGTGTGGGTGTGTGTGTGTGTGTGTTAGTGTGTGACATCATGGACATCACCAGTTTCACTATATCACTTCTAGGTACAACTCAGAAGTGACAATGGGTAGCTTTAAGAATGGGTAACTCTAGGTTTTACCATAGAGTTTCTAATAATTCCTAGACCTACCCATTGTCACTTCTGGGTTGTATGTGGAAGTGATGTGCTGGTGCAAAGGCTGGGAGCATTTTTTTTTCTTTATTTTTCTCCCGCCACCACTCAGAGCAACAGTGGGCAACTGAGATGATAGATGGGAGGCCTCAATCCTATCTGTCACACACACACACACCTGCCCCAACTGCACTGGGATTCCCAGTCAGTGTTTATTACAGCCCATGAGCCATTTAGAAGCACAGTAAAAACAAATTGTGGCCCCTGCCACACGGGCAGGAAACTGCAGAGGAGAAGTGTGGCTGTTTGCCCCGGGGCAAACTAACATGCAGTAAAGTGATCAGACCTACTGTGGAGGTTCTGTGGAGGTACTGTGGAGGTTCCATGGCAAGGGAGAGGTGCCGATCACAACACACGCCTGCGCGCAATGAAGAAGCGCGCGGCGCGGCGAACTGGTTTTCTTTTTTTGTGTACACTACGAATGCGCATGCTCCGTTGGGTGCGTGTGCGCATCCACGGAGACGTGGGGGGAAAAAAACCCTTTTCCGCAAGGGGACATGGGCGGGCGCCGGATACCACCGGAAACGCGATCAGACGCCCGCCCTTGCCCCGCAGTTTCTGGAAACTAGTACCTCCAAGGTACTAGTTTTTTGCTGCGCTTTTTCGGCAGGAAGCCTCAGTTGTGCCACGGAAGCACTACGCTTCCCAGATGTGCTGGTGAGATCGCGACCGGAAACTCCGCTTGTCTTCCGTATCTCTTGCGTGGCTAATGTTGCGTGTGACCGCAGCCATAAGCAGATAAAAACTCTAATATAAAATTATCCGTTTGAGGGTGTAGAATCTGGGCTTAGATATAAATCCACTCAAGCCAGGATTGATAACTGAGGTAAACTGATAGGCTTTTTAAGGCTGAAAAAGAAGAAAGTTTATTCAGAAAATGCACACACATAAAAAAATTAAGGAAAATATTAACACTTAACCAGGAGTTGCGGGATGTAGGCTTTAACTAGTACCTGCCCAAGAAAAAAAAAAATGCTCTCCCAGGCAGTTTGTAATTGTAATTGACAAACTACAGCACTCTGCGGCAATTAAGTTACCTACCAGGCCTAGCAAACCCTGCTGGCATGCTGTACACTTCCGGATACCCAGTTCCCCAGACAGGGAAACACAACCGAAGATCTGATGTTGCTTCAAATCTTTAATTCACCCTCCTGTTAAATGATCCCTTCTCCATCAACCCTCAAAACTTAATTTCTGACTCAACCTCCCCCATCAGATCTTAACCTTTCCCAGTACACAGCTCACATATTGTGGCTCAAAGCTGATTGACTCCTGTGTTGCGGAGTACATATCTGTACTCAACCTGTCACATCCAGGTTGCACTGTGGAGTCCAAGAACCCTGCCTGCTTCATTTTCCTCTCATGCTGTCACCCATCACAGCACCTGTAATCTTCAGCAACAAGCTAGAAACCTCTCTGGGAAACCAAAGCCACTCATTTTAACCTCTTTCCTGCTTTGAAGTAATAAACAATGTTTATTGTTTGCTGTTTTCCCAGGTGAACTAAAGATTAAAGTGAGTGGTTATGGATTCCTAGAAACAGTGTTTGGGACGGAAGAAAGTATGGTATAGCTTGATCTTGTCACATCCCAGAAGCTAAGAAGGGTCAGTACCAGTGCTACCTCTAAGCTGTGGAATCTTGTGAACAAAAATTCTACATTGTGAGCTACTGGCATTAAAGTTGTGAGTGAGCAATTTGGCTACTGCATAAATTAGTTTGCTCTGGAGCCATCCTTCCTGAGCTAAGACAAAAATGTGTGAGCCGGAGGCTAAGAAACTGAGCTAGCTCACACTAACTCAGCTTAGAGGGAACACTGGTCAGTACTAGACCACTCTGCAGAAGAAGGCAATGGCTAGAACTGCCAGCTTCAGGTTGGGAAATACCTGGAAATTTGAGGGGGGGATGGAGCCTGGGGTGGGGTTTGGGAAGGGACTTCAACGGGGTATAATGCCATAGAGTCTATCTTCGTAAGGGGCAATTTTCTCCAAGTGAACAGATCTCTGTTGCCTCAAAAATCAGTTGTAATCCCAGGAAATCTCCAGCTACCACCTGGAGGTTCGTGACCCTAACAATGGCAAGCCACCTCTTGCCTTGAAAGCCCCTTGCTGGGGTCACTATACATTGGTTGTGTCTTGACAACACTTAGTAACACAGAAGGGAGTAGGGACGGGCACAAACCGGCTGATGGAACTAAAGCTCATCATGAATTTTGGTTGGTCTGTGGTTCGTGAAGTGATGTTTGCAAACTGAAGAACTGCCACAAACTTCCATGGATTTTAATGTAGTCTGTGGTGGTTCAGAAAGAGCAGAAAGCAGGGGGGACCAGACAGAAGGGGTTTCCAAACAGCTGCTTGGTTTAAATGGCTCATGAACCGATATGAACTGGTTTTGTTTGCAAACCAGTGTATCGGTTAGTTGTTCAGTTCGTGGTTCGTGCCTATCCCTAGAAAGGATGTTTGCTTCATGAATGATTTGGTGAGTCCTCCCCATCTCTTTTCCTTATTTAACTGCATGAGAAAAATCCCTTTTTAGGGGGTGGTGATGTCTCTCAGCAGTTCTGGAGAGAGAGACTGGCTCAAGAACACCCAATTAACTTCTGGATTGAGAAGAGATTTGAACTCATATCCTCTCAGTCCTAGCTCGACACATTAAATGGTGCACTTTAACTGGCTGCATTTTAAACCCTCTTTTTTCTATTAACCTCTTTCTCTTTCAGATAATAAATATTTGAGGAAGGAGTTAAGCATACCACTGTCTCCACACTGGTTCTCACCTGCAAATGTGACCCTCACAGTCCTGGTATTAGCGTTACCACTTAGGAGGACACAGAGCTGGGAAGTATTTGGCCCTTGGGGAAAAGTTTCTAGCCATATCCCCGCCCCCCTTTTGTGGTGGCAAGTTTTTCAGTAACCTGGCAACCAGCATTATAAAATCACTTCCTGACAGGTCTGTTTTCATGACTCAGTGACTCACATCAGAACAAAAAGGCAGAGAAAGTTTTCTTCTCTCCCCTGTTTTTTTTAAATACTTTGCAAGCGCAGGCTGTTTATTTCCATGTATCACTGAATCTGTCACTGAGAAGGAAGAGTTGATGATTATAGTGGAAATGCTCTTTATACAGGTCTACTCAAACCCTTGGTAAAACGTTAAATCTTACCTTCTTAATGCCTCGATCAGACCCTGCTGTAATAAATGTTAAAACAAAATGAAAAATAAAAGTTGAGAGTGTACAAGTGTTGAACTCTGGAGATGTACTGCAACAGCACTTTAGCGTCTGCTTCAATTTCCTACAAATAGCTTTCTATTTGAGGTGCCATACAGTGGAAATGGGGGGGGGGGAGAGAGAGAAAGGTCCCATTTAGATTGAAGATGCAAGACTACCAATATGCAGCAAAATTACTTACTGTCATCTATACGAGGTCTGTTGTTGGCAATCCATGTCAGTTACAAATTAAGTTGCACGGAGGTATAGTTCTGGATAGAAATCAATTTGAGGCACAGAATGCCTTATTTGCAGTTTTATGGCTTAAAACTACTGACAAGAAATGATTTACTGTAGGCAGTGAGGGAAAAATGCTATTGGGGGTGCAATTGTTTGAGTTGGTCTTTTTCAGGGTTTTTTTATCGACAGTATTTTCTTTCAAATGTTTAATGTAGAGTATTGTGCTGTTTAATTTAAAATCAGTCTCTGTCAATGAAAAGTATGCTAACGGATTGTCAGGTTGGAATCTGCCTGGTGAGCAAGATTTGGTCCAGTAAAATAGTATGCAATATTTCAAATTATATTAGCTACATTTCAAACAGCCAAAAGCAGGGAAAGGTGAAGGCAAGGCTGCACAGAGACAGCTCAGCATGAATTTCTGGTTAACAATTGCATTTATTTTTAACACAATCATTTGGTGCAATAACTTAAGACAAGACAGGTAGAGGAACTCCATATATGCAAGGCATATTTGGTTTGAGTGATGTCAAATCATTAGCCTACATGGGGGACTCAGAAATATACACACAATGCTATACCGAAAGAAATTGCTCAGTTCACTGCTTTGTATCATATGAGACTGGATTTTGTAAACTTCCTGGTTTGATTTTCACCATTTCAGTTTTGGTCCACCCTTGTGAGAAATAAGCCCAAGAGTCTCTGGGGTTTTTTTGCATCATTTTCAGTTTCTTTACATTCCCTCCCCCATTCAAATTAACACATTTTGAATATTACTTCCCATATAAATGGCATATAAATGGCATGGAAACTGCATGCAAATAAGAATAAAAATCATCCGTGACAGCAACAAACATGAGGCAGAGCAAAACCGACAACCTAGGAGACATAAAAAGTCAAAAGAAAAGACATTTGTATAGGGAACTTTTGTTCCTCCCCATTGTACCACAGTCTCAACCCCCAGCAGACCACCAAACACCTGGTTTTAGTTGGGCAAGGAGAAAGACTGAGGATACTCTCACTGTTTATGACTTTTGTCACAGAAACAGTAATTAAGAACACTGAGGATGCCATTCATGGACCGCTACCTCCAGTGTCTCATCTGTTTGAGCCCTGAGATTATAAGATGCACCTACAAGGTGGTTGGAGCAAAGGGTAAAGTAAACAAGCCAGGCATAAATAAGTGGGACATTGAAGCAACCTAGTTGAACCCAAGCAGGTCTGGCTGTAGCCAGTGCCTGGATGAGATACCACCTGGGGACCCTATGGATGCTACTTACACTGAATCCTGCGATGGAAGAAAGTGGAGTACTCTTTTTGGAAAGCGCCTGAGGTTGAAATCAAAGATGGACACTAATGCTAAGGTTATCACTGAGTCTGGCCAGTCAATTCCTCCTAGAATACATGGTATCATTCAATGTGCTACAGCTCTCAATTCATTTGTATTTTCCTTCATGATTGCTGACATACAGATGCACAGATAAATGACTGCAAAAAAGCGACCTTGATGTACTTGTATACACAGCCATGCAAGATGCTCCCTATGTGGCATTTCATTAATGTCAGGAGCACATAAGTACACTAGTAAAACACTAGACAAAAAGACTTTCCATGCAATCACAGAGAATCACAACACCAAATTACGTTTTTAAAAGAAATAACATTTTTTAGAAAAAATGCCAGACTTTACATTGTATACATGACCAAATGTACTGAGATCTATAACTCATATATTCCACAGTGCTTTTCTACACACTGTGAGATGTCTAACAGCGCACAGGTTTTGGTTAACATTTTCAAAGTAGCTAAGCATTTTCAAGAGGCACTTTGGGAGATATGTTTGACTGGAATTGATGAGAATTATGCACCCAAGTCCCTTATGTGTATTGAAACAATTTTTAAAAAAACTTCATTCTGCTTTATTTTCCTCTTGGTTGCAAGTAGAAGATGCAGTAAAGAGGATTTGTATATTCCGATACAATCAATGTTGCAAGGAAAAACATAAGGATATTTCAATTACTGAAAGTAACTGTAATTGAAACACTACAAATCTCAGTTTCTGCCTCAAACTGGAGTGGTAGGGATAGCATTTGACGGTGCTACCTCAAAGGATGAAAACAAGGGGTGTTTGCCATGACTAGCTGTTGGTGCCTCATGTGCTGTGGCCTGCAAGGCAGGATCAGTTCCACCCCTGGGTAAACCTAGGCAATCTCCTAGGGAACCAGATTTTGAGAGGTGCCAAAAAGGCAAGAGGAGCTTCCTCTTCCCTGTGTGCCTTTCTGGAGGCTGAAGGGAAACTACTACCTGCCCGCCATCCTTCTTTCCCTTCCTCTTCTTGGCCCTGACCAAGAACCAGCTGTTTCCACCCCCCCTCCAATAGCCTAGCTGGGAGAGCCAGCTGGGAGAGTGGCATAGGCCAGGGCTGGGGTGCCTGGGCTGTTTCCACCTATGACCACTGTTGCTGGAACTGGCGAGTGAATGGAGCCATGAAAGAAATGAAGGCTGCTTAGGGCAACAACAACAGCAACACCACCACCTTGGGCTGACTCTGCAACAGGAAAAAGGCTAAGTGTGCCACTCTTTAGAGTGATTCTGTCATTCTTATGTAGGTTTTTGTCTGGTTTCTAACCACCACCCCTCCTAGAAATGGAGCAGTGTGAATTAACTGGTTTCTTAGGACCAAAGCAGGAATTAATGGGGTCTTCACCAAATGTACTGTGGTCTAGGGGTGTGGATTCATATATATTAGAGCTGAAAAATATAGGTATTCCTGATTTGGGGGGGGGGGATCCAAATACCAGTATGGTATTCAGATCTGGGTTTTATTCAGGAATCCAATATTATTCAGCTTCTATTATAGCCTATCAGAAACATATCGGGGGGAGGGGGCTATTTTTAAAGCTAGATGAATCATAATTGGCCCAAATACACCAGTGCCCATCCACTGAAGAACCACCAAGTTTCAAGAAGATTGGGTAGAGGTGTCCAATTATATGTGCCTCCAAATAAGGTCCCCCATCCATCCTCCATTATTTCCAGCGGGAGAGAAGTCTTGCTTACTCCAGGGCAAAAGCAAAGAGGCATGCCTGTAGTGACCACTGGTCAATGTCTCCCATGTAGGAACCAACAACAAGCCCAATAGAACCAATGCAGAACTCAGGAATCCAAGCACAACCATATGCCAGTGTGTCAAGCCGAACAGAACCAGTGTCAACCCAGTGAAGCCCAGCAGAACAAATTTAGGCAAGGGGGGCACTTTTTGCAGGTACAACAGAAGCTATGACAATCCACAGAAGCCCAGCAGAACAGTCTCAAGCAAGAGGGCCACTTTTGCATTCCTAGCAGAACAAATGTCAACCCAGAGAAGCCCAACAGAACAAGCTCAAGTTAGAAGGGCATTTTTGCAAGTGCAGCAGAAGCTATGACAATCTACAGGTGCCCAGCTGAACAATCTCAGGCAAGGAAAACCACTTTTTGCAAGAGCAAAAGAAGCTATGGCAACCCATAGAAGTCCAGCTGAACAATCTCAAGAAGTTGCTTCATCCCCTTTCCCTCCTGTTGCCTGGGAAACCTTCAAAGGAGGGGGGGGGAAACAAGCCTGAAGACCTTTCATAGAAGCTATCCTGAAATCCCAAATAAAACCCAATTTTGTTCAAACTGATTTGGGTTCAGGATAGCCAGCTTTGCTTGGAGATTCTGTAATGTTTATTTGAATTTTAAAATACCAGAAAAATAGCGGTAAGGTATTTTTTGAGGGTTTTTTTGGCTCGGCTATATCACAAAAAATGTGATAAAATTATGAGCAACAAACTGAGCATTGATAAACAATTAGATGATAGAAAGTCCAGATAATAGAATGTAAGTCCAATACTTTCCAAAGTCCTCTACATTCCAATCATGGAGCTCTGCTTAGCTCAATAAATTCCAATTCTGTCTTGTTCAGTGAGCCCCACACATTTATCAGAGCAGTTGTCCAATTATTAAATCAACACATTCCAATTGTTTGAACATTCTAGCCCAACTGACAGGTGGACGGCTTCTGCCACTTTCAGAAAACACCCTTCCTCAGTGGCCGAATCTACATATGCATTTTAGAATCAGCTTGGTGCCACTGTTATCACATGTGGTTTAGAACTGCTGCACCTTTGCTTTCAAGTTAGCATTAGGGAAGCTGTCCACTTTGTCTTTTTTCAGTTATCTAATCACAATTATTGTTCATCACTAGATGGCCCCTGGGGATTACTGGAGTGTTCTGGGACTGGAATGAGAGGCCCCACAGTGGAATGGTAGCCCCTGGGGTTAGCGGGAGTATTCTGGGACTGGAATAACCAGCTCCAGAATGGAATGACAGCCCAGGGGGTAGGAGAAGTGTCCTGAGACTGTAATAGGCCTGGCATTCCAGTTCCAGGACACTCCTCTTACTCCAAGGGGATATCATTCCACCATTGGGCCTGTTATTCCAGTTCCAGAACACTGCTGCTACCCCCAAGGGCTGTCATTCCACTCTGGGGCCAGTCATTCCAAGTCCCTGAACACATCTGCTACCTCCAGGAACTGTCATTCCACTCTGGGGCCTGTCATTCCAGCTCCAGAATACTCCTGTTACCCCAGGGACTGTCATTCCACTTCGTGGTCTCTTATTCCAGTTCCAGAACACTCCTGATACCCCCAGGGGCTGTATTTCCACTTCAGAGCCTGTCATTCCATTCCCAGAACACTTCTGTTATTCCTAGGGTCTGTCATTCTTACCCCTGTGAACTTAAAAGTGAGAAATGCCATGACTACAAGGCAGGAATTGCAACTTTTTGAGCCAAATGCAAGCTCTTACTCAAAAAAGCTGCTGACTGTGCATTGCCCAGTCATATTCAGTGATTATAAATTTAATAAACAGATAAATTTCAAATATTTTTTTTGAGGATTGGTACATAGCAATGAGTAAAAGAAGCCATGCAGGAATCAAACCAACAATGCCCTGGTTTACAGGGCAGGGATTTACCCACTGAACTAAACACAAGGTCTTGTGGTTTAGAACTGTCAACATTAGGTTGACACCACAATGAAACCAGAAAGGAGATGTTAGAGCAGCAAAGAACAGCATTCATTTAAACCAGTGCGGAGTGGCTATGACAATGGAGTCACTACCAGAGGGCGGGAAACATATGCAGACACTGATTTTTATACTGGTGCACTACCAGCATGAAACCGGATGCAAATGTTGTCAGTTTGTTGGGGAACAGGAGCGAAAATGTCAGGAAACTGGCAAGAAACACACATGTGGATTCGACCAGAGTTAGGATGATTTGGACAGAGTAACTTCCGAAAACACTTGGAACAGATTTAAACAGATTCTTAGAAGCACCATGTAAAGTTTAAGTGCTCCATATCCAAGGAAAGTCTCCAATTAGCCCTTGGACTTTTATGCATGCACTTTATCAGAGTATAAGATAATATACATTTGTTGTTCATAATTTTGTCACAGTTGTTTTTTCATTGCTTAGCCTTAGAGTTTTTACTGTGATTCTTGTGGTTTCATCAGTCTCCAAGTGGTGGCTGGAGATTTCCTGTATTCACAACCAATATCCAGGTTTCAGAGATCAGTTCCCCTTAAGAACAAGGCTGCTTTGAAAGGAGGAGGCCCACTGAAGTCCTTCCTTTTTCCAAACCCCACCATACCCAAGCTCCATGCTCAAAATCTCCAGGCAACCCTAGGTCAGACCCCTTTTTCACCTGTTTCCGGCCCCTTGTTTGCCTTGTTAGTTAATTAGGCCTGATTGTAGGACTGAGGGTGCATATTTTTGCCTTTAGGAGTGCTGCTGCAAAGGTCACAAAAACTGTGGTTGATATTTGAACTTAGACACAAATCAGGCCCTCATAGGATCATCTTGATGTTTTGCTCAAAGTTCATATTGTGCGTCATGTCAAGCAGCTTCGTACATCTTCAGTAGTCATTTCTGCTGGCTTTCCTGCAGAGTCATGGACAGACCATTCCTTATTAAATAAGCTATGTCTGTAACTCGTGTTCATGTTGTACTGTCTGGAAGCTTTTGCACCTGCATATTTACTATATAGAACCTTCTTGAATTGGTGAAATCACATATACTACCCCCCTCCCCGACATTTGGGTTATCAAAAAAACTCTGCTGTTCAAGCACAGAAAGTTTGCAGTTTGTCTCATTTCATTTATATATATATAATTTAAAAATATTTCCTTCATTTATACCCAGCTTTTCTCCCTAGTGGGGACCCAAAGTGGTGTACCTTGTTCTCCCTTCTTCAGTTTCATCCTCACAAGAGTCCCATGATGTCAGTGATACAGGTCAGGCTGACGGTGTGTGACTGGCCCAAGATCACCAGCATGCTTTCATGGCAAAGTAAGGATTTGAATCAGGGTGTCCCAGTCTGATACTCTTACCACTGCCACTAAACCATGTTGGCTGTGTCAGCTGTGTTGTGAAGCTACTGGAGAACTGATTGCAAAGTGGCTCCTCATAAAAGGCGATGTAATTTGCATTATGTTTGTTGCGTTGATATATAATTGCATTTTGGCCAAATACATTTAATACATTTGTTTTAGGGGTGGCTTGAACTTTGCGGTGCACATGTTTAGTGGGTGAATATACCATGCTCAACAACTGGGTTCACTCATGAGCTGAGCCTCATAGCTACTCACCTTTCCACCTCAAACAGCTGTCAAACAGCTTTGTGGCTGTGCAGTAGCTGTAGTGGTAGAGTTTTGTGCCTTCTAGTGGTGGAGTTTCATTTCCTTGCCTTACAGGGATGTTTCCATCTGATTCTACCCTAGGTTCAAACTGATTCTACCCTAGGTTCAAACTGATTCTACCCTAGGTTCATGGATGGTCAGGCCAGGCAATGAAATACGGATGCACAAAAATGCACGTGTGTGAAATAACCTCAACAAAAATGACTTAAGACTTATCCACTGATGTTTTGCAGTCAGTACAAGCATTTCTGCTCATGGAGCATGATGTTCTCAGCTCACCCTCCTATGACAGTCTGAACTTCTCCCCTGCCCCCCAATTTTGGGGAGCATTCTGGGAAGCTATGGGAGATGGGAGCCAAGAAGTCAGGTGGGAGCACATCCAGCCTGTGCTGAAGTCGTTGTGCTGGCTGCCAATAGTGTTCCAGATTCGCTTCAAGGTGCTGTTTTTGACCTTTAAAGCCCTAAATGGTCAGGGGCCTGCCTACCTGAGGGACCGCCTTTCCTTGTACGTTCCCCCGAGAGCACTGAGATCTGGAACACAACACCGCCTGCCCCCCCTGGGCCTAGGGATGCCAGGTTGGTGGTAACTAGGACCAGGGCATTCTATCTGGTGGCACCAACACTGTGGAATGAGCTCCCCAATGAGATTAGAGTTCTACGGGACCTCCAGCAGTTCCATAGAGCCATAAAAACGAAGCTGTTTCGCCAAGCGTTCCAGTAAAAACTGACTGCTCCGGTGGGGCCGCACTAGCACCTTATTATAGGATGCCGCAGTATTTATTTACTTAGTCTTATTGTATTTATTGAAAAAAAATTTGGCCCCCCAAAGGGGATTTTTTAAATTGCATTTTATATAAGGACTACAAACCACAATGAAAATAGGGCAGGGGAACTACATTTAAGGAGAAAGAAAAGATAACCACTACTAGCTAAAAACCCAAGGGAGGAGATAATCAAATTAGCTTGGACACAATGTTATCCCTTAAAACGCTAACAATTTTATGAACTTAGTCAGATATGCTAATATAACTTTTAAATCTTAAATGTTGCTGTTGGAAAAAGACCCCTAAGCATCTCAATATTAACGACAGTATTTTCAAAGGCACAATTCAGAGTCCTTCAGCCTTCATTTTTTCCTATCCTGTCTTTTCCGCAGTTTATAAGGACTTTTAGGAGCTGCTGCCCTTTTCTCAGACAGAGAGTCCTCTCCAGAAGACCCCAAGTCCAGCTCGCCACTGGACTTACTGTTCTTTTCCTCCCCTGGCTCACCCAACTGGATTCTCAGAAAGTCCCGTGCTTTGGAAACAGAGTCAATCTTTTCTTTTTTGTCCTGAAGTCTGAAGGTTACACCCTCTGGATATAACCACCGGTAGCTAATTGCATTTGTTTGAAGAAAAAGAATTAAATCTTTATATTTCTTTCTCCTTTATCTTATTTCAAATGGGATATCTTTCAGAATCCTGATGGTATTTTCAAGGGTGTCCCCACCGTCGCTCTCAGGATACAATCCCTCACGTGTCTCTTCGAGAATCTCATTACTATTTCCCCAGGCAGATTATTCTTCTTTATGTATATGGAATAGGATCTGTAGGCCACATCCATTTCACTCATGAGATAGTCCGCCTTCAAATCTGTCACTGGGGCCAATGCTTCACTCATCATTTGCTTCAGATTCTCACCCTAAGTCTCTGGGACACCTTGGAAACGAAGGACCAGGTTTGCCTTCTCCATTTGTAATTGTAAAAGCTGTTCTTCTGTTGAAATTTGCTTCTTTTCCATTTTTTGTACCTTTTTCTTCACCTTTTGAGCAGTGGCGTCAACTTCTTTCACTTTCCCAGCTGTTTGTTCCATAATTTTAAGAGTCTCGTTCAATTGTGTCTGCTGAGTAGTGATACATTGGTTCATTGTTGACAGCTGTTCCTTGAGGTTAGTCATCTGGTCCAGCAGGAGGCACAGGGACTCTGCCAATGTTTTGGCCAACTCGGTGGTTCCTTCCGGTTGTGGACTCTCAGCTACTTTTGCTTTTAAGTTTCTCCTTCTCCATCCTCTTCCCCACCATCTTTATGAGTTGTTTACTTTTGCAAAGATTAGCAAAGTCTCTGAATATGCTCTCAAATGCTCATGCACATCTTGGTAAGTCTTTTCCAACAGGTTTCATAACTTTTGTTTCTGCTCCCCCCCCCCCGGTCTCACTTTTAAGTTTATGTGCATGGGAGGGGGCCCTCCCCTGCTCACTTTACTTTCTAGTCTGTGGGGTAGGGAGCTTTCTTTTTAAATTGCAAATACGCCTTAATCAGACTCACAGTTCATTTTCGGTCATATGACCTCATTTAGCCTCCATTTTAACCACTCAACCTCCAGCGCTTGCCTTGGTCAGCATCGCTTCTTCCATTCGGACACTCAGCAGGAGAACCATCGGGATGGAGAAGCGCCTCAATTCCCCAGCATTGCGCTGGCGAAGAGGCGACTTCGCAAATGTCCCCTGGCTAGGAGCCTTTCAGCCAGGCTCCATGGGAGGTAGCGATTCCTCACCCCCCCTCCTTTCTGCTGGTGCACAGCTTTCACCCCCCGGGAGGTCCGGGTGGTGAGTCTGCTTGGCGCACCGCCATAGACCGGATAAAAGTATTTATTGAAATTGTATGCATTGCATTTTATATTTTGTATTTGCTGGTTTTAAACTGTATGTTGGTTTTAAATTGCTTGTAAGCCGCCCTGAGCCACTTTGGCGGGAGGGCGGGGTAGAAATCTAATAAATAAATAAATACATAAATAAATAAGTCTGTGATCTGTCAGCAGAAATCCTTGAGAGCCTGCAGGAAAACTATAGTGGATCCAAGCCACTGTGTTTATTTATAATCACTGGTTGATTTACTGATTTGCTTTTTTAAAAAAGCAGTTCAGGGAGGCGTTCAATAAGAATGAGTTGTGGGAGAGGGGAAAACTATAATGTGTGAGAATGTGCAGACATAAAACATTGATGATCATGTCATGTCGTGCTATTTGAATGCATGAAAAGTAATGTGATGAACAGACTGGAAGTGTTCTTGAACAGGCAAACTGATCAATGAAAAATCGGCTTCTATGCATTCCTAATTAATTCAGAATGCTAAAAAGCCAGATAACTCCCCCCCCATTATCCAAATAGAGAGACTTGTGGGTCTTGGGCTATGCCTCGTAGTCAGATCCTAAGCATGTTTACTTTGGGTTTTAATGGGACTTATTTCTTAGCAAGTGTGCATCCCTTGTTGCTTAATCTTCCTGTGTTTCTTATCCCTTAAATGTGTATAACAAGATTGAGTGGCTTAACTTGGCATTACCTGTTTCAAACCACTGGGACCTGCTGTGTGTTCTCGGTGATCAATGAGGTCAGAAAGAGTGACAGCTTTTTATAAGGGACCAGCAGAGGAAGCAGACAGCTTGAGACCACCACGGCCCTTCTCTTCTGTGAAGCAACAGTTCTGACTCCCCTGTGCCGAGGCTAGTGAATCTCAGAGATGCAAAGAGAACAAGAGAGAAAGGGTCACAGATTTAGCAAATGACAGTAATTCCCACATGGTGATAAAAAGCAGATTGTTTGACACAAGGCTTCTTTTGTGTTTGACTTTGAGACATGGTATCTCTGCAGAAAATAGAATTGAATAGAAAGGGGGGGGGGGGAGATGCCCGCACAGTAAACAACAGAAGAAGAATCTCAGTGGCTGGGAAACTCACACTCTAACTAGGCCAGCTTCCGGTATTTGTGGCCCTAAACGAGTGACTTACAGTGCACCCTTTCCATCATCATACATGTGCATACATGCTGATGCTTTGGTTTGCTCACTGCCCCACCCTAAGTGCTGCATCTTCCTCTCTGAAAAACTGTGGTGGATGAACTGAGGAATTCCCTTTTCCCCCTTCCAGATATAAATAGAGGAGAGGAGTGATCCCCATGGCAGTCAACAAAATTCTTCTGCAGCAAACAGACAGAGCAGTAATGGTGGTTAATGAAGGCTAAAATCTGCCCCCCTCCTGACTCTTAGCAGCCCTACTGAATGCTCAAAACATTCCATTTCTCCCCAGGTGCTTAACAGGATGATTGCAAAGAAAAGAATAGACACATGGCAACATTATATGGGTTGAACCTAGGTTTTATTAAAGGGTTGAACTGCATCTTCGAACTTCAGGTTAACTTTTAGGTAAGCATTTCAAACAAAGGGAGAACACTGGCTATTAACTTTGGACAACTCCACCCTGGCTGTGAACTTGGCTACTGTCACCACTTGGCTTGCCCTTGTCTGCACATTAACCATGCCGAAAGGTGCCAAACCTCAGCCCTGTCCTCCAGCTTGCCACTCAAGCAACTAAGGATTTGATTGATGTTGCTCAGCACCGAAGAGGTAGCCTTCCTAACTCACCGGGCTGCTTAAGTACATGACAGGCTATTTCAGGAGAGTCCTTTGATGATAGGATGTGCCAATTAGCTTTACCTGTGTACTTAGTCACCCACAGTACTTCTGCCACCCTAGGTTATGGCTCAGTCACAAGATGTGCCAGCCCTCACATACTTAACTGCATGCCATATGGCAGCTAGGGCTAAATTGATGTTGCCCAGCACCAAAAAGCATCCTCCTCAAACTCGTCTGGCTGTACAAGCTGAAAATCAACTGGACTACATGTGAGATCCCCTCATCAAAAATCGTTAGATGTCTGGGGGTGTTCACAAACTGTTCTCCACCTACAAAACATCCACACAAGCTACTGAGATCCAGTTTGGTGTAGTGGTTAAGAGTGCAGACACTAATCTGGGAGAACTGGGCTTGATTCTCCACTCCTCCACATGCAGTTGTTGATGTGACCTTGGGTCAGTCACAACTTCTTTCAGAGCTATTCTCTCAAGGGCAGTTCTCGAGAGAGCTCTCTCAGTCTCACCTACCTCACAGGGTATCTGTTGTGGGGAGGGGAAGGGAAAGGAGATTGCAAGCCGCTCTGAGACTCCTTCGGGTACTGAAGGGTGGGGTATAAATCCAATCTCCTCCTCCTCCTCCTTCTGTATGAGAGCAAAATCAGAGGTGGGGGAATCCCATTCCTTCACATAGCAATTTAGCAGTGATAGGAACAGTGGAATGTATTCTGAAATCTGCTGCTCACCTAAAGGGGCTTCCTCCACTATAAGTAGATCTTCCTTCAATGGAAGACTTACTTCAGTTGGAAGCAGTGTTCCTTCAGAGCTGAGTTAGTGTGAGTTAGCTCACAGTTTTTTAGCCTTCAGCTCACACATTTTTGTCTTAACTCAGGAAGGATGGCTCCGGAGCAAACTATACAGTAGCCAAATCGCTTGTTCACAACTTTAATGCCAGTAGCTCAGAAAGCAGAATATTTGGTCACAAGACTCCAAAGCTTAGAGGGATCATTAGTTGGAAGAAGGCTTGTTAGGTTAAAGTAACTTTCTCCAGCCTAAAGTAGGATGCATGTACCATACAGAATGGTGGCACCCAATTGTATACCTGTTATTATCTTGGACCAATATGCCAATGGTTTGTACTGTCATGCATGCTTGGGGCTTTGAACAACTTGGAGGAAAAGATGTCCTGTCTCTCAATAAACTTAGGGGGAAGTGTAATAATAAATGGCCACTGGGGGAAGTGGATCAAGGAAAAATTCTTTAACATCCCCCGGTCAAGCGGGTAGTCAAACGCAATTAAAATTTGGCACAATGAGTACAGGACAAACTCAAAATAAAGAAATGAAAAACCTAATTAAGGAAATAGTAGAACAAACAACTAGACATATACTTGACACCTCATTACCGGAAATAATAAAAAAAGAAATTGCCCCTTTACAATTACAAATAGCTGAAATGAGGAAACAGGAACTAGAGCCGATACAGAACTCAATTACCGAAATATCTCAACAAATTAAATTAGATATGGAGGAAATAAAAAAACAAATAAATGAAAATAAACAAGAAATACTGAAAGTCGTAGCCGATAATGTAGGCTTAAAAGATAAAGTACAAGAATTAGATGATAAAGTGCAAGATTTAGACCAAGAGGTTGACGACTTGAAATTTAATTCGGATAAGATAGATAAGATAGAGGAAACGCTGATGAACTTAGAACTAGATAAGGCGGCAATGATCATTAGATGCCAGAATGTACCGGAAAGTATAGAAAAAAATTTGAAAGAAGAACTGATAGAAAATATCTCTCAACAACTGAAGGTGGGATCTTATGAGGAAATAGAAAGGGAAATTGAGTCAATTTATAGGAAAAATACTGCCTATGCAAGAAGGCATAAAACACCAAGAGAGGTACAAATAAAGTTTAATGGAAGACGAATGAGAGATAAGATTCTAAACGCATCAAATGAAATGCCAATAAAGATCGAAAAGTCAAAGAAGAAAACAAAGCAAAAGAAAAGAACATATGCTTCAACCTCCCATGTTCTCACGAGATATAGGGCAAATTTAAAAAAGACAAACAACCAATATGGAAAGAAATAGGAAGTTGCAGATTCTATCTATAAATGTTAATGGACTAAACAGTGCTCAAAAACGTAAAAGAATCTTCCAACAAATAAATAAACTCAAAGCGGAAATTGTATGTCTACAAGAAACCCATATAAGAGAAGAAGATAATAAATATTTAAACTCAAAAAAAATAGGAAAACTGTTTTATGCAGCGGATAAAAAGAAAAAGAAAAAAGGTGTAGCAATATATGTTAAAGAAGAGCTAAACCCCGAAATTGCTTTTACATCATCTGATGGTAGAACGCTGGCGATAATGATACTTAGAAACAACAAGAAATTGATGATAGTAAATGTTTACGCACCAAACCAAAACCAGGAAAAATACTACAGATCTTTGAAAGAACTAATAGCATTGCAAAATTTCGATGAGTTATGTCTTGTTGGCGATTTCAATGCGGTCCTCGAAACCAAAATAGACAGGAAAAATTCTGGTAAAAATAAGAAATGGGGAAACGTACTACCAAGAGCCTTTTTTGATTTAGTTGATGAACAAAATTTGGTTGATGTATGGAGAGTAAGAAATCTGGAAAGAAAAGACTTTACTTTTTATTCAAATAGGCACAAATCTTGGTCACGAATCGATATGATATGGTCAACAATATCGTTACTTAATGAAGTAGAAGAAATAGAAATACTTCCATCTACTTTTGCTGATCATAACCCCATAGCTATGATAATGCAGGGAACCCGCAGGAAGCGAAGATACTATTTAAATAAAAAACTAATGAACAATGAAAGATTTGTAGAAAAAACAAAACAGGATATAAAAGAATTTTTTAACAACAATATTCGGGAGGAGACATCAATGTTAGTGGTTTGGGACACCTTTAAAGCGTACCTCAGAGGAATATTTATAAATGAAGAAGCATGGGTGCGAAAACAACGTGGAAAAGACTATAAAAACTTGATAGTGCTGATGAGACAAGAAGAAGGTAAACTGAAAAAAGGAAGAAATGAAGCCGAAATGAAAATTAAACTTAAAACACTTCAACACAGATTAAACTTGATACTAACACACGAAATTGCAAGAAAATTGGAATACACAAAACAATATTTTTTCGAGAACGCAAATAAGCCGACTAGATGGCTAGCCTATAAAATAAGAAAAGAAAAGAATAAAAAAGCCATTACAGCACTCAGAGATGAGAAACAAATGGAAAAACACAATGCTGCAGAACTCAATGAAATAGTAGAAAAATACTACAAAAACCTATATCAACAAGAATATTTAAATCCCCAAGGAACAAAAGAATACTTAGCAAGATGGAATAGGAAGAAATTTGATAGAAAACAAAAAGAAATACTGAATAAACCTATTTCACAAATGGAAATAGTAGAGGCAATTCGAAAGCAAAAAATCAATAAAACCCCAGGTCCGGATAGTATTCCAATAGAAGTGTATCATAAATTTGAAGACCAAATAGTAACACCATATAAGGAGGTATTACACGAAATCGAACAAGGAGGAAGAATGCCACAAACTTGGAAGGAAGCACTGATTACGCTAATTCATAAAGCAAATACAGATGGGAAAGAAGTAAAGAATTATAGACCTATATCATTGCTTAATGTGGATTATAAAATCTACGCAACTATACTAGCCTCAAGATTAAAGAAGGTCCTAGTTGAAATAATACACCAAGATCAAACAGGATTCCTCCCTAATAGACAAATGAAAAGCAACTTAAGGACGATTATGAACGTCTTGGAATACTATGAACTACACCCGAGTGAACAACTAGCGTTGATATTTCTGGACGCAGAAAAGGCCTTTGATAGGGTAACCTGGGACTTTATGTTACAGAAATTAGCGGTTTGGGATTGTGGAGAAAACTTCTATGCAATGATTAGAGCAATATACTCAAAACAATCAGCTAAAGTAGTAGTAAATGGGGAAACGACACAAACTATTCCGATTGAAAAAGGTACAAGACAAGGGTGTCCCTTGTCACCTCTACTATTTATATTTACGCTAGAAACCCTAACAGATCTGGTAAGAGAGAATGACAAAATAATAGGCTTAAAAATACAAAAAGAAGTGTATAAGCTACAGGCTTTTGCGGACGATCTGGTATTTGTAGTTGAAGAACCGGTGAAATCAATACCAGTATTGATGGAGGTAATCGAGAGCTATGGAGAAGTTGCAGGTTTAAAAATAAACTATAACAAGACAAATATCTTAATAAAAAACTGTACGCTAAGTCAAAGTGAACAGATAGAAAAAGTGTCCCGAATGAAAACGGTCACTAAAATTAAATACCTGGGAATAACCATGTCCAGAAGGAATAATACGTTAATTGAAGACAATTATGTTAAACTAATAACGGAAATTACGAAGGATTTAACAAAATGGGGAAACCTTCAATTATCCTTTATGGGTAGAATAGCAGTCCTAAAAATGAATGTGTTACCAAGATTCCTGTTCTTAGCGCAAAATATTCCAGTACTGAG
Organism: Gekko japonicus; assembly: GCF_001447785.1. Classification (NCBI taxonomy): domain Eukaryota; kingdom Metazoa; phylum Chordata; class Lepidosauria; order Squamata; family Gekkonidae; genus Gekko; species Gekko japonicus. Next base: position 207,215 of record NW_015173147.1, on the reverse strand, counting down.
GAATATGAAAATATTCAATGAACTTGATAAAATATGTAGAACTTTCTTATGGGCTAAGAAACCACCACGGGTTAAATGGAAAGTCTTACAAGATCGAAAAGAAAAGGGTGGATTAAATATTCCAAACTGGAAGTTGTATTACTCTGCTGCGGCAATGTCATGGATTAAAGAATGGGCCTTACTAACTAATAAAAGAGTGCTAACGCTTGAAGGTTTTGATCTGGACATGGGGTGGCATGCGTATATGGGTTACGACAAAGATAAAATACATAAAAAATTTAATCAGCATACTACCAGAGGAGCATTAAATAAAATTTGGCAGGAAATTAGAGATCAATTCTATCCTAAAACACCAAGATGGCTCTCACCCTTAGAAGCTTTTATAAAACCCTCTCTAAGGAAAAACACAATTTTGTTAACCTATGAAACATTATTAGATGAAACAAGTAAACTAAAATCCCAAGAAAGGCTTGAAAAACAAGGTATAAAATTGTCATGGTGGGAAAACATGCAATTAAAAAAATGCTTTGTGATAGACGGAAAAAGAGGTTTCTATTGTGGAAAAAATGATTTAGACAAATTATGGTTATCGTCAAGTGATAAATTAATTCAAAAGCTATACAATCTATTTTTGACTAACTATGAACTAGATGAAGAGGTCAAGAGTACAACAATTGTTTGGATGCAAGATTTAGGATATACGATAGAGGATTGGTCTAAAATATGGTTAACTGCAAAACAAATGAGAGCAATATCTTATAAGGAAAATGTGTTTAAAATGTTTCACCGGTGGCACTGGTCCCCGGATAAAATCGCCAAATGCTATAAGAATGCACCTAAAAACTGTTGGAAATGCAAGCACAATGTGGGCACCTTCTACCATATGTGGTGGAGATGTCCCAAAGCTCAACAATACTGGCAGAAGATTTATAAGATGTTGACAGAGATGTTTGAGGTAGTACTACCTTTTAAACCAGAGATGTTTCTGCTAAATATTATGCCAGGGAAGTTGAAAATGGAAGATAAATATGTAATTGCATTCATTATAACAGCAGCTCGTATTTTGTTTGCCAAAAATTGGAAACTAGAAAGGATACCATCCCAAAGAGACCTGATTCTTAAAATACAAGAAGTAGTTGAAATAGACAAACTGACCACTATACTGGGAAATAAAGATATGGAAATATTTAACGCCAGATGGGTAAAGTTTTATGAATGGACTAAAGTAAATAAAGTATAATGATGGATTATGATGACTCTGTTAAGATACTGATGAATGTAGAAGTGATATATGCATGATGTAATGCATAAGAAAATTAAATAAAAAATACTGTTAAAAAAAAAAATAGAGGATTAATGTATTGTTTTTACCAGGTGATGTTATTTTCCTCCATGACATGAAAAGCTTCACCTACCCCATTTCCACACATTGAACCTCTATTAAAGGAACTAGAGATGGGTACGAACTGAACCGGGAAGCAAAATTCGTGAAGAATTTTGCCCTGTTCCTGGTTCAGGAACTGAAGTCTGTGATGGGTCCATGGTCACAGACATCTATAAACCTTTAAGGCAGTTCATGGGGTTCGTGCCGGTTCCTGGCCAAAGCAGAAACCAGGGATTTATAGGGACTCTGAGTCCCTTTAAACACCTGCTTTCTGCTCCAGCAGAAAGCCACCGAAACAGCTGAGCAGCAGGGAGCGCACCCCACCACTCAGCTGTTTTGGGCTTTCTTATGCAGTTCCTTCTCCTGGCATATGCAGAAGGGGCTGCCAGCTGAGGCAGTTGGAACAGGAGAGGGCCACGACAGCAGTGCAGCAGCCAGGCCTACCCCAGGAACCCAGGAGCCCAGGGCAGGGGTGGGGGAAGTGGGGCCGGCAGGGAAGTAGGCCACTCCTGCCTGGGGATCACGTGGGTTGGGCATCTTCCGGCACTGGAGGCAAAGCTGGGCCGAGCAGGAAGCTGAAAATAATTATGGTCCCTCTGATGTTATTTTTTTGGCTCTGCAGAAATTAACCTGTAAAAATGAAATGCTGCTACTGAAAAAAAGAAGCAGATTGGATCATTAGTCTCCAGACACTGACACCTAAAGGGTTAAATCTGTCCTTAGAGTTGCATCGGCTTCTGTTAAAAAACACACAGACAGATTGTGCCAACTAGACACCAGAATATAGTAAAGTCCTTCCAGTGACAATTTGCTACTGATGTTGTACTCCTTTTGAAGAATTACTGCAAAACGAACAGGTTTGTAACATTCATTTAGGCACAGAAAAAGACTCTTTTAATTTTGAGCCAAAACTTGTAGGCTGCTGGATAGCTTTATCTTATCTCTCTAATTTACAGGGACTTTCTTTTCCTCATGCAATCTCAAGGACAGAAAAAGCTCTAGCGGTTTTGTATGTGATTGATATTGTATGACCTTGATTTTGACCTTTAGTATTACATTTATTTATATAATTTTAACTATACCATTATTTATGTAAAGTCAGTGGTATAATTGTAATTTATGTTACAGATTCCCCCGATGAAGCCAGTTGGCAAAATGTGTAGGGTTTTGGGGGGGGGGGAATTTTAACTGAGTAATGACATATATTTTTACTTGGTTTTGCACCATTGGAATGCCAAACAAAACAAAACAAAAAGACTTTACCCACTGATGGGGAAAAAAAAACGATAGAGGGAGAACAGGTGAATCCATGGGAAGGGAGTTCCAGAGTTTTGGTGCAACAACTGAGAAGGCCTTTCTTGGGTTGCCACTTGTTTAGCCTCACATAACAGAGGCATCCAAAGTGGGGCCTCCAAAGATGGCCAGAGTGATCAGGTAGATTCATATGGGAGTAGGTGGTCCAGGTATTAGTATATCATTACATATAGGCATGCATATGTACATACATATAGACAAACATATTGGGCTGGATCCAGTGTCTCTCTTCCATTTGATGAAAGGTGCTTGCACACGAAAGCTTATACCATGAATAAAACTTTGTTGGTCTTAAAAGTGCCACTGGACTCAAATTTTGCTCTGCTGCTTCAGACCAACATGGCTGTCCCACCTGAATCTCCCTTCCAATAAGTGAACATTTTTCTTGCAATATGAGAAGCCTCCTTTCACCGGACCAAGGCTCTTCACTTAGCAGAAGTGAGTTGTTGGATCCAACCCATCACTTGTGGTGGATGCTAGTAACTTTTACTCTTTTGGTCCAATAAAACCTTGGGCTTTTAATACCCACCTAGATCTCAGTTTTTACCTAGAATTTATCCTTGCAGAGTTAATACATTTGACCTTGCAATGTCAATGAACTTCCATTAGATACTTATGGAAATGAATAAACCTTTGGTTGGTCCATCCTGAAGTAAAGATCACTTTTGAAATGGCAAGTTTTAGCATGAACTAAGCCCCCCCCCCATATATATATATATATATTAGATCTATGCCTTTAAATCTATTTACATTTGAGACTTTCATGACCTAGTTGTGGGAACTGAAAGTGACAGAAGGTGAAAATTTAAAAAAGGAAAAAAAACTTGAAGCATCTTTGCTCTGAAGGGAATTTCACTGGACTTTGAAACTCAGAAAAACTCTGGACTTTGTAGCCTTAATGAACAAGAGAATCTTAGATGTTTTCTACTTCACTCGGCCTTAATAACTCAATGAACATTTTGATGTTGAATGCTAAGAAGAGCTGCAGATATATTCTAGCTTTGAAATTTGTTTCCACTTTACTTCTTTTGGAATGTTCTGGCCTAATATTTTATCAGCAGCTGTTACAGTCTTTTAACTTCAGACGTCACTGGCTGTTTTCATGTTTCTTTCAAAACCTTTAATTCTATTTAGTGGTCATGAAGTAGAGTTTGATACCAGCAACAGACCTGCCTTTGTGTGAATGATGTTCTGTGAATTCCCCACTCTTCTCCCCATTAAAACTGACATGCATCAAGTACTACAGCACTGCTTTGGCAGTCCAAAAAAACAGAGGGTGAAGATGTATGGACAGAATAACGTCTTGCTTTGCATGCCCCATAATTGCTTTGCAGGGCAGAGGCAAAAACTATCCTGCAGAGGCAAAAACTATTTGTTGCTTTTAATTCCCTAAAATTCATCAGCATTTTATTGTTGAAAACTATGTGTAAATCTCAGAGTATGTATTTTGTGCAAAATCCTAAATTTACTCACTGGCAAAAAGCACCCTAAGTAGCAAGGATTGGAGACCTTGGGCAGAGGGGGACATTATTTTCCCACAAGCTCCTCCCCAGTGCCATTGCAGGTCATGAAAAGGTGTGTGTGGGGGAAGTAGGGTTCACTTCTCCCTCTGTGCTGCTGTGGTCCTAACCAGAATCAGGTCCCGATGGCACAGTTTGAAGGAGTTCTTGGCTGGGAACTTGAAAATAGCAGTGAATCCAGGGACTCCTCTCTCATCTAATTTGATCCCAAGGCTTTGGAAAACTGTTAATCACAAAACAGAAAACTGGGGTAGATGGACAAGTAGTCAGTGTGGTGAGAGTCCATGTGGTATAGTATAGTGGCTAAGGTGGTAGGGTAGGACACGGGAGACCTAGGTTCCCACACACACACACATACTGCTTGGGCTGTGAAATTCACAAGATGACTCTGGGACATTATATTCTCTGAGATTAGTATAAATTACAGGGCTCTTGACAGGGAATACCTTGTCCTGTAACATCGTGAAGTTCTTTGAGGAAGGGTGAGATGAGAATAAATGGTTCAAGGCAGCGTCATTAAGTTCATATACATAGTACATTGAACTTTGCTGGACAATTACTATGGACACCTCTGCTTAGCATCTATGGACAGTATCCTGTGATTTCTCTCAGTGTTTGCTGAACAACAAGAAGGACTGGGTCCAGTAAACTAGATAATGCATTCATAGATGGGCATCTCTTGCATTACTCAAAGTGGTTCACCAATTAAATTGTGAAAAAATACAAAACTAATAGAGCAATAAACCACAGAAATTGCGTCAGGCTATCAAGAGACTGACACCACGAGCTCCCTGGTCTAAACTTCTCTTCTGCCTTTTCCTTCAGGGTACTCAGAGCGTTCAGGAGTTTCAACAAAGAAGGGGAAAGTCAGAGTCCAGATTTACCATGGGTCCTGTTTGTGGCCCCATGGGGAGGGTGGGTGGGAGGACAAAGAGGGTGATGGCGACCACGGCAGCTTTTGCTGGTGGAGTAGGGAGGGGACCGGGCTGTAACAAATGTGGAAAGCTTGGTCCCACCCTGACCCACTGCTGGGCCTATCCTGGGGCTGGAGAGGGCTAGAGGGCATGGGGGCAATGGGGCCATTTAAGTTTGCCCTCTCCAGTTTGCCTTCTTTGCAATATGGGTTTTTGCCCACTCACCCTCCCCTTTTTTCTTGTTACCTCTGTTAGTGGAGAATTGCATGTGGGGTTTATGCTTCAGTTATTTTCATACCTGCCACAACATGGGCAGTATCAGCATGGAGCTGGATCCATTCACAGGAAAGCCAGCCTGTGTGCTCATTTTCCTGAGTATGAGGATCCCCTTAAGGGATCTTGGGCTGATAGAGTCAAGGAGTGTGCCCTACTTGATGGCTGCCAGGGGCTCCCTTCATGCTCAGGTGACAGGGGAGACAACTTAGTGGCAGTCATCCCTGTGGTATGCAGTGACCTGTCATACCATGGTTCTTACAGCCCCAGCCAGTGGGCTGGGGTGCGCAGGGGATCCTTGACTGGCTAGTGGGTCAGTCAGTGTCCAGGATCCAGTTTCCTATGCTGTGCCTGTCATGCCTGCCCCCGACGTGGTCTCAGAAGCAGGGCTTGACAACCAGGGACAGGAGGACTTGGCTCCTTTAACAGAAGAAACTGTAAGTCCTGAGGAGGATACCACTCAGCAGGAGCCACCTGAGGTCGATCAGGTAGTGCCGAGCACAAGTGCATTACCACCAGACTCTCTTCCACCTGTCAACAGGCTCTGAGACCGAAGGCGTCCGGAGCTGAATGAGAGGCGAAAGGCTGCACGCATGCGTGGTCGACGCTCGCTCAGCCCTGAGTTTTGACAGCAGCCTGGACATTGTTTCAGGGAGCTAATGAGATAATGAGCCAGCACACTATTTCAGCAGACCTGTTGCCTTGAGCAAACCGTGCTGGCAACGTTGATGTCAGGACCAGACACTCTGTGTGACCTTGCTTCAGATCTTGCGGATTCTTCGGTTACAACTTGGTTGGTGTTTTGGACTTTCGGAATCTGTTTATCTGCTCCTGATTTACGGTGAACTGACCCTTGGCATTTCACTGCACGTATCGGACTCAGCGTGATTTATGGACTACGACTCTTGGTATGTTTTGACTGCGGCTGTGTTAAACTGTTTGGGACTTGTTTGAAAGGCTTTTCTGACTGAACTCTTGGCTGACCCCTGGACTGGCTCTCAGACCTGCTTTGCTAACTGTTGCTCACTGAACCTGACCGTGACAGTGCCAAGGCTTCTTACAGCTTCTTACAGCTTCTTACAGCTGTCACCAATAAAGTTGTGGCCAATTTATTCCAAGCCAGGTTTTGTGTGTGTTATTCAAACTTGGGTCATAAAATGAATAAGGGTTCACCCTTCGGCCACCCCCCCATGCCCTCCCCTTGGTAGTGGGGCCACAAACCAATGGTCCAGCATTCTCAGGCTCTGAGTGATCTATTCAGGAACTGATGGCTTGAGCTCCCATTGCATCTCTTGCATCACAATCATGACACCATTGGAACACAAGCACAATCTCAAAATGTTACATCAAAAAGCTGGACTGGAAGTCCGGATTACTGCAGAAAATTGAATTCATACTAAATGTTGTTCCACCTTTCACTCTAGGTCTTGGGCTGGTGCAATAGCAACACTCAGTGGCTATTTGCCACTTAAATAGAACCAATTTTTTAATATGTATCTTTGCACCTCTGAAGGGGATGGGTTAGGCCTCAATGCCAGAGCTGATACTTTCATGAGGTCCCAGCCCAGGTTCTGTCCTTGGCATCCCTATTTTAAAAAGATCACACCTAGCAGGTGTTGGAAAAAACCTTTCTTGGTCTCAAACCCTGAAAAGTTGATAGACCTAAGGGACCTTTAAATTAAACACTCATAAGGAATTGGGGGTGGGGAGAAAACAATTAGGAAATTCTTCCCCCTCCCCAACATTCAAATATCCCCTTCTGGAATTCAATAAGCTCTCAGGGCTGTGAACTGGCCAGTTTCTTCATTTCTCTGACTGTTTCAAAAAATCTTCTCATTCTCAACTGCACCCAGCCTTCTGAATCTTCTAGAGCATATATACTCCTTAAAAGGCAATTTTGGATGTCTTTTTAATTTACAAAGTCATATCTTTCAGCATATCTGTGAACTCCCCTAAACTGAGAGCCCTAGGCCTGCTGGGATTTGAAGAAAATAGGAAGCATTTAAGCATCTCCCTCCCCACAAAATTAACTTTCTAGCTTTCTGTGTGCTCTCAGAAGATTGATCAGGCTGGTTTTCCCTCCCTTCTTTCCCCCTGTAACTTAAACGCAATTGCTCCTCACATTCTTTGCCTCCTGAATCATAGCCTTCATTACATTGCATTTTAAGTCTCCCCCCCCTTTCTGTCAGTTTGCAAAAGCCTTTTCCCCTGCATACATGGGGAGTATGAAGAAATAAAGGGGTTGGAAAATACCTGGTGACTTTGGGGAAGATGACGTTTGGCCAGGAGAGGGACCTCAGCAGGGTATAATGCTACAGAGTCCACCTCCAAAGCAGCCATTTTCTTCAGGTGAACTGATCCAGGGATGCCAGCCTCCAGGTGGGATCTTGAGATCTCCCAGAATTACAGCTTATCTCCAGACTACAGAGATCACCCTCTGAAGAAAAAGGCTGCTTTGGAGGGTAGACTCTATGGCATTGTACCCCACTGAGGTCCCTGTCCTCCCCAGACTCCACCCTGAAATCTCCAGGAGTTTCCCACCCTGGATCTGGCAACCCTCTCTCCCCATCTCCTGCTGGTGGTCAGGGGGAACCTGGCAACCCTATCTCTATTATCTGGAGATTGATGGTAGTAATGGGAGATCTACAGGTGCTATCTGGAGGTTGAAAACCCTATGTTATCTGCAGGGGTCTTCTGAGTTTGCTGCTTGCACAAACATATTTGCCAGACACTTTACTGTTAGAAGGAGTTATACACACACACACACACAAACACACATTTGTCAGAGATGATATTCTGTTAGACAGAGAAGGAAAGATAAGTGCGTGCAGTGGGAGAAGATAGGTGGCAGCTATAATTGATTGTGAAGACTGTACATTAGGCCTCTTCAGTTATATTAATTCTTTAAAAGAAACAGATCATTAACTACTTCTTACACTCCAAATCCTGTTCCTAGTCATTATATTAACAAGCACTATCCTACTAAGAAAATCATCTAATTATTAATCCATTAGTGATCAGATTGCACACAGTTGAGCATATTTTCAAAAAGTACCTTCCTGAGACCCTGCCCCGCTACTATATTGTCAAAGTATGATTTAGAAGGTTGACTTCCTAAATTTAATGAAGAATTAATGACTTGCATTATCTCAAAGTTTCCTAACAGTTTCTGCTTGCAGTTTAATTGCTTCCTGTCCCTTGATTGTAAAAGTCCTATATCATGTGTAAACTTTGTAGGCATCCTTCCACTTTAGAATGAAACTGACTCTGAATCTGTTATAGCAATGGCAGTGATTATGGTAGGAGCATGAGGGAAACAATCAAAACAGGAGATGTAGACCTTTACTTCCTCCGAGGTGCATCATATTGTTTTATTTTCAGGGTACTGAAGTGTAATTCTTTATTTTTTGTGGAAATGAAGAGTGCAGCTCCAAGATGACAAGGGGGAAAAAAAATGAAAGGTTGAGGAGCGTCAAAAACCAAAGATGAATTTGTCCAACACACGTTAATGAATTTTCATGAAGGGCAACAACTATATCTTCTTCTGTAGCAAAAGATCAGTAGCACTTTACTAATGTACACAAGGGTGTCTACATATTAGTAAAACACCACACAAAAAGAAGCTTGATATAACTACATGGGTGATCATATCAAGGCTGTGATCACACACACAAAATAATTCACTTTCAGTCCACTTTGGCTGCGGTCACACATACTACATAATCCACTTTGAATCCATTTTCAGTGCACTTTACAACTGGATTTTACTGTCTGAACTGGCAAAATCCAGTTGGAAAGTTCATTGTAAGTGGATTTAAAGTGGATTATTTAGTATGTGTAACAGCAGCCTTTAAGTGCACTTTCCAACTGGATTTTACTGTGTGAACTGGCAAAATCCAATTCAAACATGCATTGAAAGTGCATTGAAAGATGGCCGCTGGAGCTTGTCGAGGGTAGTCGTGTGCGGAATTGCTCCGCCGCATTCTACCGAACCAGGGCTCTCTCTCTTGAATTGGGGGGCAAGTGATCTCCTAAGACCTCTTCTAAACAGAAGGGGAGCAAGGAGCTACTTCAACTGCAGCTGTGAAGCAAACGGCTGGAGAGGAAATTGAAGAAGCACTGAAGCAGAGAGACTCAGTGGGGTACCCGAAGGAGACACCGGGGGAAAGACGAGCATTGCGGCCAGCGCTATCCAGTAACAACGGCTAGCAAAGGACACCTAACAAAACACAGATAAGTACTATTTCTAGATCTATATAAGGGTAAACTGGGTTAAATTAAGGATAAGGGGAGTAACAGAGCTAATAAAAACTAACTCCTCTTTCTCAGAGTCAAGGCGCTACAAGAGAAAACAAAAAAGGCTACAAGCAGCTAAACGCAACCAGAGGAACTGAACTGAAAAATCTAAGAGGAAGAGGAGACAAGAAAGTAACTTTAGAGCGAGGAATCTTACCGGCGAGTAATCCGGGCGTGGCTGACAACGGAGAGCGAGACGCGGAGCCGGGGCAGAGGGCGGAAGTGAGAGGAGACAAGAGGAACGGAAGTATGTTGGAGAGAAGCGACATTGAATGAGATGGGGGAAGTGTAACAAGAAACACAACACGACCAGGGACAAGGACCAAAGACTAATAAAGTTAAGTACAACGTAGGGATTATAACAAGGAGTGTAAAATAATTAGAGTGGGGGGGGGGAAGAGAAGCTTTAAAGTGTATCTCTGTTTACTTAGGTATAAGAGCTTAAAAAGACGGACTTGTGTACCTGGAGGTAAATGAACAACAAAACCGCGGGGAAAAGAAGCCAAGGGAAAGGAAGAGGGTGGGGGAGACAGCAGCAGGAGTAGGTTAAGGAAGTTAAGATATAATTAACTTTGTTTTATATTGATGTGTTTTTGCATGTAAATCGTGATCGGAGGAGTTGCGTGGTGGAAGAAAGGGAAGAACAACCAAAAAGGAGAGACACAGACGGCTGAAGAGTATATGAAAAGAATATAAAGCCTCGACGTGCTATACTCCGGAGGGAAGAGAGAAGGGAAAAAACACTGCGGGATTGGGAAGTAACTTTAAATGTTAGATGTTATGTTTTGACCTGTTTTGCTATCTGTAATTGTTACTCTACTTATTGTTGGTGTTGTTTATAACAAAAAAGAGTAGAAGCTATAACAAGGAGAAGGAGATAGGATAGTTCGATAAGGGGAAAAAATAAAAGAGAACTTATAAAGGGTTACCAATATAAAGAGAGAAGGTAGAATATTAGAAGTAGGGATAAATAGGATCAACAAAGATCACAAAAATATAACTAAAAACAATTAAAGACATTTATTGACAATTGATGAATAGGTTCCAAAAATTACATTTAATAAAGCGTATAAAATTGCAGGCTAAAATTGCAAAATATAAAACTGATAAAATCTGCAAAAAAGGCAAAGAAGAGATGGCTTCTGGACTGCCACCTAGGAAGGGTTCAATTCCCTCACCCAAAATACAAACAACCATACAACAGACCATTAACCCAAAACCAGCGATACCGCTAGAAGACCTCAAAGCTGATCTAAAGGATTGGGTTCAAGACTTGATGAAAGAGACGATGAAAGAGACGATACGTGAGTCAGTTAAAGAGGCAGTCAAAGAAACAATGGAGCAGATGATGCCAATGGTAATGAAAGCTCAATTGGAACCAATACAGGGAAAAATGGATGCAATATACGAAGAAACAGAA
>NW_015173147.1:195544-195703 GCF_001447785.1 Gekko japonicus | reverse complement strand
GCAAACCAAAAATCAGTGCTGGTAGGAGAGGAAGAAATAAAATTTCTTAAAGATACACCTTGGAGGGTGAGGGAAAAAAGATTCCTGTATACTAAACTTACGAGACTTTTGAGAGAAAATAATATATTATATAGATGGCTCCTTCCAGAAGGACTACTG
>NW_015173147.1:192287-192463 GCF_001447785.1 Gekko japonicus | reverse complement strand
ATACAAACAAAAGGTATAACATAGATAAAAATAGGCTTCTATGACACACCAACAGAACTAGAAAAAATTTGGCTCTCAACGAGTGACAAATTGATACAAAAATTATACAAAATATTATTGAAAGATGAAGAATTAGATGAAAAGGAAGGACTCAAAACAAGATGGGAAAAAGATAT
>NW_015173147.1:176724-192252 GCF_001447785.1 Gekko japonicus | reverse complement strand
AAAATGTATTATAGATGGTACTGGACACCAAATAAAATAGCTAAATGCTTCTCCAATGCCTCTAACAAATGCTGGAGATGTAATAAAAACATAGGAACATTTATGCATATTTGGTGGAACTGCAACAAAATTAGAGTATTTTGGAAAAAATTACATAAAATATTAAACAAACATATGAAAATAAAACTACCACTATCACCAGAGACCTTTATTTTGAATATGATCCCGGAAAATTTAAAAAAACAGGAACATATAATCATATATATAGTTACAGCAGCTAGAATTTTGATTGCAAAAAAATGGAAGTCTAATGTGATACCCTTAATAAAAGAATTAAAAGAGAAGATCCTAGAAATAGTAGAGATGGACAGAGTAAATACAGAGTTGAAACAAAAACCAGAAGAAAAACATTGGGAAAAATGGGAAGTAGTATATAATTGGTTAAGGATAAGAAGGACTGTAACTAACTAAAACTAGGCTAGTCTGAATAGAGGTATGTGTAAGGTTTAAACGCAGAACACTACTTAATAAAAATATAAGTATGGAATGTCGTAATGAGTGGGAGGAGATAAAAAAGAATTGTGATGGAATGATGTCCTGTTGGATAAAATGTAATAGAAAATGTTAAGTGGTGTAAAAACTTTGTGAAAAACTTAATTAAAAATATATATATATAAAAAAGAAAGTGGATTATTTAGTGTGTGTGATCACAGCCAAAGACTGCATTTTTGCAGTGCAATGGGTGTACAGCAGGGGTATTTTTGGGCAGGAACGCACAGGAACAGAGGTCCAGCTGGCTTCTGAGTTGGCCACGCCCATGCCTACAGCCAAAACCTCTGCACATAGGTGGCTACAGAGGGAAGGCCTGGAGAGCGACCCCCCTCCCCCCAATGACTCCCATCCAAGGGCCGGCCTAATATGCTAATGAGTTTCTGGTTTTGGGTGTGGCCTATTATGCTAATGAGTTCCTGCTGGCCTTTTTCTACAAAAATCCCTGGTGTGGAGTGTGCATCAGTAAAACAGAAAATACCTGTGTTGTGCTAATATAAACACTTTGGAAGCATCTTTATGCAATAGTCATTCCACCTTGACAAAAATTTATCAAAACATGTATGTATTTATCTTCAACATCTGATATTCACCTCCCTTTCACATCTCATTTTCATGCAAACCTTTAATGGAAAGAATGGGCCTCTGAATACTTAGCAAAGATATACTTGAGCTCTTAATGAACATGGATGATTTGTTATCATTCTGATAAATCTTCTGTTTGCTTAAGGGAACAAATTACTTTTCTCTGTCGGTTTCTAGAAGCTTCATTAATGAAGTAGACCTCAGTAAGACTGTATCTCTGATAAGGCACAAGAAGATTTTTTAAAACAACCCTCTCCTGCTTAGAGCTGGGTTCCACTGCTGTTGTCTTGGGACATATCTATATTCAGCTACTATCAATTACATATGGGCCCCCCTTTCCTTGTACTGTGCAAAGTTCTGTGTAAGAAAAGTAATAGTGACAGGCAGCAAGGGGCTGGGGGGGGGGTTATGGAAAAGTTGCCAAAAAATATGGCACCAAACAAAAGTGGTCACAAGTTATTACAACACTTGGAACAAAACCTCCCCAGGACTCAACAGGGATATTGTGTTTGGTTTTTTTTAAATCTCGTTATGTTAACTCATTCAGTCCTCACATATGTATTCTCAACAAGAAGGACTATAAATCCTCTGTATTTTAATGTATTTTAGTGTATTTCTTTTTCAGAATAGTATATAAGAATACTGAATGTATGCAAGGGATATTAGGATTCTGCTGACATTACAGCATTTTTGGAGGGGGGTGTTAAGTGTCCTCCATGCCTGACAGGAGAGAAAGAAGATTCCCAGACACTTCCCACAAGTAGAAAAGACACCTTTAGACGTTTATCTGCTAATCTGGCATGCTTATTGCTTTACAACTGTTGACCTTATAACCTTAACTTGTTATTTAGTGTCACTTTGCATATCTTGAGCGTCATCATCATGTTGCATGTTAATTTGCTGTTCATTCTCTGGCTGTAAGTTTGGACCTTGCCTGCCATTCTAATGTATTTGATAAAGTGAGTGTGCACACGAAAGCTCATACCTTGAATAAATCTTTGCTGGTCTTAAAGGTGCCGCTGGACTCTAAATTTGTTCCACCATTAGTTTGTTATTGGGTTTTTACAGAATTGTCTAATCAAAAATTGCAGACAGACACAGACTAAAGAAAGCTGAAATCATTTGGGATAGTAAATGGGGCACGACCTTTTTAAAAAATATGAAGGATCTGCAATAGGCAGCATAACTAATAATTTAATTCAAAAACAGTATGAGTAGTAACAGGATGCAAAGGAGCCAGACCTCCTCTGCTTTTGAATTTCCAAAATCTGGGCAACCCCACCTTGACTCTGAACAGCCTTCAGCTCTTTTCAGAGGTACCTTCTTGCTTAACATAAGCAGATGTTTAAGGGAAGCATGCCAGGACTTATTTCCCTAGCCATGAGCTCTTTGAGTTGTGGATCATGATGGCCCTAAGGAGTGCTCCTGTCCCACTGCTGCAGGCAAATTAGCTCTGAGATCCTGGTCTGAGGAACATGACCTTTACCTTTGCATTGACTCTTATGATGATAATTGAATTTAGTGTTTTTAGTTTAACTGGTATACCTGCAGTACGGCCGAGTTCAGCCTGGCAGTTTGGCCCGGCAGCCAAACGTTTCAGTGGTGTTTCAGTAGCGGATTAAAGGGGCGGGTTCACACAGGCACATCTGTCAGGCATCCCCCAGCCGTACTCAAGCCGTCTTGTGCTGCTTCCCTCCCAAGTTTAAAAGATACCAGGTGAAAGTGGTAGCAAACCATGTGTAGAGCGGGTTGATCCAGTTCCCTGACGTGTGAACGCAAGCATTGCTAAGGTGGGAACAACCCGCAGTCATTGATAATAGGCACCGGCTGTTTCCATGGGCAGGCGCCGTTGTGGCCTGCGCAATTTTGCCCTATTTGCTGCTGTGCCCATGCACCCATGCGCATGAGCACATCAGCACAGCGCAGAAACAGCCGCTAACAGCCCACTGGGGCAGCCCAACAGTCCCTGCACTAACCTGCAGAATGAAGTAGGTGGGGGGAAAACATATTGAATCAAATTAACATATTGAATCAAAGCCAAATAGATTCATGAGGTTTAAAAACCTCACTTTGTCTCAAAAGACAATCAGTTTTAAGCCCATTCTACCAGATTTTGTAGGAGACTAGATGTTGCATTATGGAAAGCAGATCAAGGTGGAATACAACCCTTTTTATATTTGTCTCTTTCCTGCTCCCCATCGACCACTTTAAATGCTGTTACATTTTAGTGGCCAGTTTGGTGTAGTGGTTAAGTACATGGACTCTAATCTGGGAGAACCAGGTTTGATTCCCCACTCCTCCACTTACACCTGTTGGATGACCTTGGGCAAACCATAGCTCTGATAAGAGCTGTTCTTGAAAAAGAGCAGTTTCTGTCAGAGCTCTCTCAGCCCCACCTACCTCACAGAGTGTCTGTTGTGGGGAGGGGAAGGGAAAGGAGTTTGTAAGCCGCTCTGAGACTCCCTTGAGTAGTGAAGGGCGGGGTATAAATCCAATCTCCTCCTCCTCCTCCTCCTCCTCCTCTCCTCCTTTGTAAGCCGCTCTGAGACTCCCTTGAGTAGTGAAGGGCGGGGTATAAATCCAATCTCCTTCCTCCTCCTCCTCCTCCTCCTCCTCCTTCTTCTTCTGGCTGCCCATAAAGCTAGCCCCCAGGCCATACCCTTTAAAGGGAGAGGTTAGGATTAGGAGTGGCATTGGCTCCAAGACAATTTATAGAAATTGAAAATAATGCAGATATAGATAGGTTAATAATAAATAGATTAGTATGTAGTTTATGTAGGAATTAGATATAATAAAGTAGATGAACATAAATGATTATCTGTGTTCATGTCTGTGCCTATATAAAAAAATCGTCTATGCATAATTGCAGTAATGTATTGTGTATTTTCTTTTTTGTTTGTTTGTAAAAATAAAATTTATGTTGTTAAAATAATACAGATATAAATAATACACATTATTTATTGTTTATTTATTTGATTGGGTTTTACAACCACCTTCCCCTGGCAAGCCGGGCTCAGACCGGTGTACAACATAGCCATAACACATCAAATAAGAACAGATTAAAACCACAAACAGAAAGCAAATGGAGATGGCGCAAGAAAAAAAAAGTAACACTGCTATCTCATGGGAGGGGAGGGGGGTGGGAGTGCCAGGATGGAACCGTCGCTGTCCTCAACCAAATGCCTAGAAGAACATCTCTGCCTTGCAGGCCTTGCAGGCCCTGTGGAACTGTAAGAAGTCCTGCAGGGCACAGATGTTGTTTGGCAGAGAGTTCCACCAGGTTGGAACCAGAGCAGAGCCAATATTCTTCTGGGTGTATACCAGGAGAGGTGATCTTGAAGGTACATAGGTCCCTGACCATTTAGGGCCTTGAAGGTCAATACCAGAACCTTGAACCTGATCTGGTACTCCACCAGAAGCCAGTGCAGCTCAGACAGCACAGGATGGATGTGTGCTGTGTGCGGTGTCCCTGTAAGGAGTTTCTGGGTCAGTCTCAAGGGTAGGCCCACAGAGAGCAAGCTGCAGTAATCCAGCCTGGAGGTGACTGGTGCATGGATTACAGTGGCAAGGTCAAGACGAGACAATAGAATCATAGAATTATAGAATGTTAGAGTTGGAAGGGACCTTACAGGTCATCTAGTCCAACCCCCTGCACTCTGCAGGAACATAGCCAAAAGATATCCCTACAACATACCTGAAAGATGTTCATCCGGTCTCCATTTGAAAACGTGCAGCGAAGGAGCATCCACCACCTCCCAAGGCAGTCTGTTCCACTGCTCAACCACTCTTACAGTTAGGAAGTTTCTCCTAATATTTAGCCGGTATCGACTCCCTTGTAATTTCCACCCATTAGATCTAGTCTTCCAATCTGGAGCAAGAGAGAATAGATCCGCTCCATCTTCTACATGACAGCCCTTCAAATACTTGAAGACTGCAATCATGTCCTCTCTAAGCCTTCTCTTTCCCAGGCTAAACATACCCAACTCTTTCAGCCTTTCCTCACAAGACTTGGATTCCAACCCTCTCACCATCCTGGTTGCCCTCTTCTGGACACGCTCGAGCTTGTCAACATCCTTCCTAAAATGTGGTGCCCAAAACTGGACACAGTACTCCAGGTGAGGCCTGACCATAGCAGAATAGAGCAGAACTACCACCTCCCATGATCTGGACACAATGCTTCTGTACATGCATCCTAAGATATGGGGCTACTTGCCTGACCTGGCACAGTTGACGAAATGCCAGTCTGGCAACATTTGTGACCTGGGCCTCCATTGTCAGAGAGGTATCCAGGATCACACCCAGTAGGGAGGCGCCAGTCTCAAGGGCACGGCATCAAGAGCTGGGACCTGGCACCCTGCACCAGAATCCCCCCATCCCAGCCACAGAACCTCCATCTTAGAAGGATTCAGTCTCAGCTGGCTCTGTTTTAGCCATCCCACCACAGCCTTTGCCAGATTTACTGGGGTGGTGTCCGGCCGCCTGCCCATCAACAGATATATTGAAGAAAACAGTTCTTAGCAAGTCTTGGCCTGAGGGAAGGGTACATAGCTGCTTCTCCTTTTCCCTCTGGCCTCAGGAATGCTAACTGGAGGGAGTTTTCAGCTGTTGATCAACAATTCAACTTTATGGAGAGAAGTTCAATTGAAAAAAAATCAATGGAATATAATGGTACATAAATCCTCCAAGGAGACAATAAAGTGTATATGTGCATCTGTATTTTATTCCCTGAATGTTCTGCGGTTTGACAAGGACACTGAAATAGTTCTCCCATGCCAATTGTAGTGAAGCGTTAAGGGCCACAATCAAACACAGATTCATTTCAGTCAATTGTCTGCAGTGGGCATCATCCCTAACTGTGAAACAGTACACATATCACACCCAGTCATAGTTTGGCTAATGATCATTCAGATATCAGACCATGGTTTGAGCATTCAAATGTACAGTGTGTGTAGTGATGGTGGGGGAAGCTACTTTAATTTTCCTTTTTCTCAACAGTGCTTTCCTTTGGAGCAGTGGTGTCTGGGAGAGAAGTTACAGTTTGTCAATTCAGCATTCAAATTATAGTTAGAAGAAAGTATGATTTGAAGATCCACACCAAATTATGGTTTCCAGTTTTGGTTTACCAGCTCTTGCAAAGCATGGTTTGTCAATTTAGTTTGGTGAAGAGGAGAATGTTGAATTGGAGTTTGGAATACAAGCTTGCCCAATGTAAAATGGCTCATGCCTTTATGAATCAAACTGTGACCCCAATGAATTTTGGGAATTCATTTTGCTTTCCCACACAATTTAACATCTTCAGGGATACTATCTCTGTAACAGATGTCCCATCTGTCAGTGAGGACATCACACTGATAGAATACATTTCCTCAGACAAAGCCAGGACATGACATATAATATCCAACCAGAGATGGAAAATGTGGGTTGTAATTCTCTTTTCGAAATAAAATGACTTCAAGGGCCCATATTTGGCTCACGGATCTCCAATTGTGCATCTTTACATCAAATAATGACAGGTGACTTTCAATACAATCTTCATATCCTCTTTCTCTTAAGCAGTCTCATTCAAAACCCTTTTATGAGCTGGGGATGCACAGCTTGGTAAATGTTTAGTCCTGTTTAAGTTAGTTCATAGACAAGGAGACCAGATTCTTTCTACTTAGGTTCATTTTTTAAACCAAATTTGGATTCCCCCCCTACTGTTTACTGAACTGTTTATGCCTGCCATTTTTCATGCATAGGACTTTTCAGCTGATGGTTGGTAATATCTTTTTCTTTTTTTAACATTTTTATTGCTTTTCTAAACTACACACCTATAGGGTTTGGGGATGGGAACTAACTAAAGTAAAGATAATTCCCTATTGTCTAAGTAGTAATGCATGAGAGTTAATACAATGGTTATATAGAAGATTGAGCGAGTGTTCACAAACAAATTTGGTTAGAGTGTATGCTTCTTAGTTTAGGGGTATTAGTTCCTGATAATTATCAGACCATTAGAGTTTCATTATTTTACTTATTTCCTTCCTCTGTGTTTCTTTTCAAGTCCTTTTTATTTGGGGGGGGCGCTTAGGAGCTACAGCTCCTAGTTCTGCTTCAAAATCTAAGGATTCAGCCAACAAAGAGTTGGTAGAACTTTCCTCAGTTTTGTCTTCTTCTTTTTCTGCATCCTTGTTGTCCTCCAGTTTCTCAGATCCATCTTTATCTCGTTGTTGGTGCTCAAGAATTTTTTTTGCTTTGAAGACAGAGTCAATTGTTTCTTTTTTGCCATTTAAGTTGAAAGTAAGTCCTTCTGGGGTTAACCATCTGTATGTGGTGCTGTGTTCTTGAAGAAACTGTGCTAAGTCTCTGTACTGTCTTCTTTTTCTGATCTCAAATGGAATGTCTTCTAAAATTTTAGTTTGTTCTCCTTGGATTTTTAAAGCAGTTCTGCTTGTCACTTTCAGGATTAAGTCTCTTATTGACCTTTTTAAGAATTTAACAAATGTTTCCCCAGGCAGCTTATTTTTCTTTATATATTCTGGATATGTTGTTGTTGTTGTTCAGTCGCACAGTCAAGTCCGACTCTTCACAACCCCATGGACCAGATCCCGCCAGGCCCTCCTGTCTTCCACCTTCCTCCGAAGTTTGGATATGTACGGTATACTATATCCATGTCGTTTTGTATTGCTTCTGCTGTTAAGCCTACCACAGGGGCCAGTTCTTTGCTTAAAATCTCTTTCAGGTTTTCACCTTTCTGCTCAGAAATGTTCTGAAATCTCAGAACATATGCTGATTTTTTCATTTGGAGGGATAACAACTGGTGATTCTCAGAGATTTTATCTTTTCCCACCACCTCCAGTCTTTGTTCAAACTTTTTAGACTTAAGATCAACTTTTTTCAGCTTCTTATTTATCTTCTCTGTTTTTGCTGACGTATCTTGAAGCTCCTTGTACATCATATCCATTTTCTGGCTGAGAGTGGTAATCTGGTCCACTAGAGGGCACAGGGCTGCAGCAATCATTTTGGGGGAGTCTGTGGCTGTTTCCGGTTTGGTAACCAGAGACGATGAGCTGGCTGCTCCTGTAAATTTAGCTTTCGCCACCATATTTTCTGCACAATGTGTCATTGTCTTTACTTAGTAGAAAGTTTTTAAGTCTCTGAAGGCTCTTAAAGTCTGTAAATATAACTTTGTTGCTAATCTGCACCTCACTCCGTCACCATTCGCTCTTTTCAAGCCGCCCTCACCTCCTGCTTTATCTCAGTCTGTTCAGGATGGAGATTTAACCCCCCCCCGCCACTTGTTTGGGGCTTCAGATCGGCTTTACTACCAACAATCAAGTGGAGACTTGCTAAACCTCTAGATACCATTGCTCGCTCCATGCCATAAGGACCTATCAGGGCAAAAAGCTGCCTCCATTTGTCTTTACTTAGTAGAAAGTGTTTAAAAGTCTCTGAAGGCTCTTAAAGTCTGTAAATATAACTTTTTTGCTAATCTGCACCTCACTCCATCATCATTCGCTCTTTTCAAGCCACCCTCACCTCCCGCTTTATCTCAATCTGTTCAGGATGGAGATTTAACCCCCCCCGCCACTTGTTTGGGGCTTCAGATCGGCTTTACTACCAACAATCAAGTGGAGACTTGCTAAATTGTAAGTTTACTCCCGTTCTTACTTGCGTTCATTTCTGTGGTAGGGAAGATCGGTTCAGGAGGGTCTCTTGCGCGCTTGGTCCGGTGTGCACCTCTAGATACCATTGCTCGCTCCACGCCATGAGGACCTATCAGGGCAAAAAGCTGCCTCCATTTATTGGCATTCCGCCTTGGGAGAGGCACCTTTCATGTCCCAGGCTGCAACCCTCCTAAAAAGGGTTGCAGGAGTCCAAGATCAACTCTGACCCCTCCCCATCGGCATGTTTGTGGGCCACTCACATCAGAGCAATGATGGAGCAAACCCACTTGCAAGTTGCCAAAACCTGGAAGCCGGTAATATCTCAATGTGTGTAAATTCTGCGATATCCTTCAGTTTTGGGATGAACGGTTGCTGCCAGGTTCATTGAGAAAGGAGAACAGGAAATCCTAAGCTGGCTGCAAAGTGTTTTACTTTAAAACAAATACTTCCAAACTGTTGAAATCTCTTACTTTCCAAAATAAGTGGGTGATGGAGGAGGAAGAACCACTTCAGCTGGAGAAACGTTTCTTGGGCTGTAGGAAGTCTTCAGACTTTGCTGAGCAGAGTGGCTGGATCCATTCCAATGTATCTAATTTTGAATCTGGCCCCAGAGTATGAGTCAAAAAATTCAAACAGTGGGGCCAGGACAGAAAGGGGAGAATAGACAGTCAGTCAATCAGTCTGTCTGTCTGTCTGTCTGTCTGTCTGTCTGTCTGTCTGTCTGTCTGTCTGTCAAATTAGATCATGGTCAGCGGTACAACTGGGCATATCTTTTTTTAAAATTAAGAATTGACCCAGGGTAGGGAACAGAAGGACCCCTTGGTGGAGGAAGCAAGGTGGAGGCAGGGGAAGAAGACAAAGAGATGGCAAAAGCTATACATAGAGGTCAGAGTGTGGGAGAGGAGAAAGCAGAGACAGCAGCAGCAGTGAAGAGGGAAAAGTGGGACCAGTGGTGGGGGGGGGATAAGATTTTCCCCACACCTTGGGTCCCTGCCTGTTTAATACAATAACAAAATGATGGTCTTTCATTTCCATCATAATGAAAGCAAATCATGTATTTAAGACTAAAACAAGTTAAAAGAGAGAGAGAGAGAACATGGTGTGTGCGGGGGTGCACATTTGTAGCATAAAGCTGAGTGTTTTCAAAGTACTTAGAGATTCAGGATTCTCATTATATGCAAATTATGAAAATTTGAATCACAGACCACTTAGTCCTGTGGCTACTGACTGAAAAGAGACCATTCCATTATAAGCATTTTTTTTTTTAAAAAAATTGTTCTATGTAGAAAGACAGTTGAGAAACATTCATTCTGTCTTTTATCTAGCAGAACTCATGACATCTGTTCCAAATGTTCAATAATTATTGATTTTTCATCACTAAGAAAAAAATGCAGGTATACCATAAAACAATTTGCTTGAAGGGTTTTCTTTCCTTGAAGGAATTGAGCTACAGTGAAGACTGTGAACTCTGAATGCACAATATTAGAAGCTCAGAACTGGAACTGAATTATATATTCCAATGAACACTTAGAGGTATCATGGCTTAAGTGATTTATATTCTTTTTTTCCATTTATTTCTTATTTTTATTTCTAAAAAGTTTTAAAATAATCCATTACAACCATAAAATATAGTGTTTGATTTTGGCTAAGTACTCATTTTTGTGTGTTTTCTGTTTCTTCACACTAATTTTCTACATCAAAAATGAGTACATTTTTCTATGTCCTTTGTGTGTCGGTTGTGTATAAATGGTCGTTAAAAAGGCACAGAAGAAAATGACACATAATAAACAGTACTGTACAGATAAATTAGTTGAGTGATGGAATTTTATTATGCCTTTGAACAATAAGCTTAGAGATGGAAGTTAACCATGTTTTCTTTAAACCATTGCTATAATGTTGAGTCTTTATTGTGTTTTTCTCTTAGTGTTTGTATGTAAATTTGAAAGGAAAAAGGCACAGAAGAAACAAATAAATCAGGTAATACTAGTAATTTAACGGGGCAGAACAAAATTGTTCACAATGCAACTGAACAAACAATGAAAAGAAATGCAAGGGACATATTCATACATCCCTAGTTCAGGAGAAAGGCATTTTTCAGCACCTGCTATCTGTGATCCTTTAACGGAAGGTACTGGGAACTGAGTTTGGGATTTTCTTCATACACAGCTCTACCATGGAATCACAGCTCCATTCCAAAGCTGCAAAAAATAATGAGGCAGGAAACAATGAGATATGATAAAATAGCTTGACTTTTCTCCCATAGGAAGACTAGAAGGAATGCAATGCAGTTTTTGCAAGGGTGGCAAATTCTTTGACATTTGCAGCACATGGAAACACATCTGCTTTTACTTCCACCTGAGTTTACAGAGAATTTCTGCCAGCCAGAATAAGAGTAGTCAGTATTATACTAGATGGACCAGATTCAGGTGGGTAGCCATGTTGGTCTGCAGCAACAGAATGAAGTTTGAGTCCAGTGGCGTCTTTAAGACCAACCAAATTTAATTCTGGGTATAAGCTTTCATGTGTATGCACACTTCTTCAGATTCATAGATGGACCAGTCCACCTCAATATACACATCACACATGTACATGATGAATAGAGATGACTTTCCACTGCTGGTGAGAGAAGTCACACATAAATTTTATAACACAATGTTGTTTATACCCTTGCTTATATTCAAGACATTTTCCTTTGAGAATGTTTTGGATTCCTGTTTTCTGTTCCATACCATTCCCGTTGCTTCTCCCTCCCTCTCATTTTACCATCATGAAAACCTAAGAAAACCTGCTTGTGCCTCCTCCAGCAACTGGTATTCAGAAGAATAATGTTTCTCCTCCTGGAGGTTCTACTCAGCTATCATGGCTAATATCCACTGATAAAAACCTCTCCCCATGAATTTCTCCAATCTCATTTGAAAACCATCTAACAGTGTATCTTATGCAGAGTTATTCTGGTCTAAGGTCTAAAATTTCAAACTGACTTCAGATCATCGATTTTGAAATCAATGGGCTCTACAGATGCCAGCCTCCAGGTGGTACCTGGGGATCCCCCCAGAATTAGAGCTCATCTCCAGACTAAAGAGATCAGTTCCCCTGGAGAAAATGGATGTTTTGGAGGTGGACTCTATGGCATTGTACCCCACTGAGGTCCCCATCCCCCCCAGGCTCCATCCCCAAATCTTAAGGAGTTTCTCAATTTATTTTATTTATTTAACTTTCAATTTATAGACCGCTCACCCCCTAAGGGCTCTGAGTGGTTTACATTGTACAATTTATTAATTACATTACCTTACTAGGGCCACACACACAATGAGGGGAAGGGACTACCTATCAGGCACCCATGGCAGGGTCTTAGTTGTTGTTGTTTCTTACGGAGGTTCTTCAATCCAGGTGATGGCGTCTTTGGCGCATGTCTTCCTTTCAGTCGCAGCGACTCCTTCTTGGTATGGACCCACAGCACACAATGGCATGTGCTACCGCAGCCAGCCTCTGTCCCAATTGGCTCCGGCCTTCCACGCCCCACTGCCACGCTTCGCCGGCCCAATCTCTGCTCAAGCCTCTCACCTCGCTCGCCATGCTTCCGTTGCTACCACTGCCATGTTTAGCCACCACCATCACACCGTTCCTCAATCACCGCCACACGCCACCACGAAGGGAAGGAAGGGTGCCCCCCCACTTTAAGAGCAGGTACCCATTCACCTACTCGCCCGTTCGGGCTTTCGAACCGCTGGGTGGGCGGGATTTGGCAACCCTGATTCAGCTAGAGTAACTCTGCATAGACTGCTTTGTTAACAGGGTATCTCTCCCTACATTTTGTAGCAGTGAATGCCATAAATTAATTATTTATTTTATTTATTTATATATGAGATTTCCTAACCCCCCTTCTCCATACTTGGGGCTCAGGGTGGTGTACAACATTCAAGGGGATACAATCGTAAACATTTTAAAACAAGTTGAAAACAATAAAACAGATACAATAATCACTCAAGATGGTGTTTAAAAATCAAGGGGGAGAGAAAAGAGGAAGGCTAAGCTAAATGAAGCCCATTGCTGTCCTCAGCTGTAGGCCTGGCAGAACATCTCTGCCTTACAGGCCCTGAAGAACTGGATTGGGTCCCAAAGGGAATGGATGTCATTTAGCAGAGAGTTTCACCAGGTCAGAGCCGGGGCCAAAAAAGACCTGGCTCTGGCTGAGGACAGCCAAATATTTTTCGGGCCAGAGATCATCAGTAGAGTTTCTCTGCTGAGTGCAATGCTCTTTGGGGAGTATTACCAGGAGATGTGGTCCCGAAGGTACATAGGTCCCAGACAACTTAGTGCCTTAAAGGTTAACACCAAAACCATGAATCTGATCTGGTATTCAACCTGGAGCTAATGTAGCTGGCAAAGCACAAATTTGATATGTGTTGTTAATGGGGTTCTGGTGAGAACCTGAGCAGCTGCATTCTGGACCAGTTGCAACTTCTGGGTCAGTCTTGAGGGAAGTCCTGCATGGAGTGAGTTACAGTAGTCTAGCCTAGAGGTGACCACTGCATGGATTACTGTGGCTAGGTTAGGATGAGACAAGAAGGGGGGCAGTTGCCTGACCTGGTGCAGCTAAAAAATTGCCAATCTGGCAACATTTGTGATCTGGGCCTCCATCAGTAGGGAAACATCCAGAAACACACCCAGGCTCTTAACAGTGGGTGCCAGTGTTAGTGGCATGCCTTCCAGAGGTGAAAGGTAGCACCCCAGCCATCACCCCTTCCCATCACAGAACCTCTGTCAAGATGGATTCAGTCTCAGCCATCCAACCATGGTCTCCAACCCTTCAGGAAAATTATCTGGGGTGGTGTCTGTCTGTCCATCCCTTAACAGATACAGCTGGGTGTCATCAGCATATTGATGGCAACTCAGCCTGAAACTCCACACCAGCTGAGTGAGGGGGTGCATATAGATGTTAAACAGCATTGGGGAAAGGATTGCCCCCTGAGGGACCTCACTACCAAAAGATGCTGAGGTGCCATCCTCTCTCCTAGCACCATCCTCTGTCCCCAGCCTTGGAGGAATTAGGTAAGCCACTTCAAGGCCACCCCACAGACTCCTACTTCAGCGAGGCAGTGGGCCAACAAGTCGTGGTTGAGCATGTTGAATACTGCTGTCAGACTGAGCAATAACAGCAGTGCCAACCTGTCTTGATCCAGCTGCCCACAAAGATAGTCTGTGAGAGTGACCAGCACAGTCTCCATCCCATGGTCAGGGCAGAAGCCAGACTGGAATTGATCTATGGCCAATGTATCCTCCAGAAAATTCTGGAGCTGCTCTGCCACCACTCTCTCAATTACCTTACCCAGAAATGAAAGTTTCGAGAATGGGCAGTAATTGGAAGGATCAGTAGGATCCAGCAATGGTTCCTTTAAGAGTGGTATCACCGTAGTCTTTTCATTCCCACGGGTAGACCCCCAAACTAAGGAACAGATTGATAATATCTACCAAGGGGCCCCATATTTCCTTGCCACTGGCTTTTGCCAACCATGGTGGACATAGGTCTAAGAGGCAGGTGGTTGACTTAGCAGCATCCAGAATCCTGTCAACATCATCTCAAGAGAGTCATCTGAAGGTGTCAAATACGGAATCCAAAGATGACCAATGGATCTCTAGTTCACCTACTGTTGGCAGGCAGGTTATGGTAGAGCAACAAAACTTTATTTGCAAAAAAGCTCACGAAAGCCTCACAGCTAATGGCCAAATTCCCAACCTTCTGTGTTCTCTCATCAAGAGACTTTATAGACCAAATTATCCTAAATGATTGAGCCGGGTGAGAGCTAGCAGATGCAATGGAAACAGCATAAAATTTTCTCTTAGAAGTGTTCACTGCCATCTCATAGGACCTCATAAACATCCTATAGGATGCTCTTGCAGCTTTGTCATGAGACCATCACCAAACTCGCTCCCATTTCATCCTCTTAAGCTTCATGATGTACCATGGGGCTAGTTTGGGACGGGAGCAAAGAGGATATCGGGGAGCAATTTCGATGGCTTCAGAGAGACAGGCATTCCAGTCCCC
Organism: Gekko japonicus; assembly: GCF_001447785.1. Classification (NCBI taxonomy): domain Eukaryota; kingdom Metazoa; phylum Chordata; class Lepidosauria; order Squamata; family Gekkonidae; genus Gekko; species Gekko japonicus. The sequence goes on along the minus strand of NW_015173147.1, from coordinate 177,429 downwards.
TACCAGCTCATCTAATGAATTGGGGGGGGGGGGACATTGGATCCCACAGAGCATTCTGGAACCCAATTGGGTCCATTAGTCTCTGCAGGTGAGCATAAGAACATAAGAGATGCCAATGTTGGATCAGGCCAAAGGCCCATCCAGTCCAACACTCTGTATCACACCGTGGCCAGAAATACCAGTGCCATCAGGAGGTCCACCAGTGGGGCCAGGACATTAGAAGCCATCCCACTGTTGACCCCCCAAGCACCAAGATGACAGAGCATCACTTGCCCCAGAGTCCCTATCTATACCTTGTGGCTAATAGCCACTGATGGACCTCTGCTCCATATGCTTATCTAATTCCCTTTTGAAGCCGTCCATGCTTGTAGCCGCCACCACTTCCTGTGGCAGTGAATTCCAAGTGTTAATCACGCTTTGGGTGAAGAAGTACTTCCTTTTATCTGTTCTAACCCGACCGCTCAGCAATTTCATGGAGTGCCCACGAGTTCTTGTATTGTGAGAAAGGGAGAAAAGTACCTCTTTCTCTACCTGCTCTTTCCCATGCATAATCTTATAAACCTCAATCATGTCACCCCTCAGTCGTCGTTTCTCCAAGCTAAAGAGCCCTAAGCGCCTTAACCTTTCCTCATAGGGGAAGTGTTCCAACCCTTTTATCATTAGAGTTGCCCTTTTCTGCACTTTTTCCAAAGCTATAATATCCTT